>NW_025920158.1:1004321-1133738 GCF_902686445.1 Sciurus carolinensis | reverse complement strand
TTGGGGGTAGATTTGTGTCATATTTACAACTAACTCTACCATTTCATGTTTAGCATTCCAAGATTTTTGCCTAGGCTCAGAAATATATCCAAAATAGTTGAAGGGTGACAGTGTTTGATTGCTTGCCTCTCTCTGTATCTTCAAAGTTAATTTGATGCTTATCGGAGTGCAAAGGCACAGACAGGGAGAAATTTAATGCAAATTTTGCCAGGAGTCTAGTGCCACTTCACAAAATATTGATTAGGTGTCTGATTTGCTCTCCCCTGACAATGGGCCACAGGAATAAACCAATGAGGTGGACTCAACTATGGCTCAGCATGGTCATTCCATAACACTAGGCAGTGGATGAGGAATAGCTACCTTTTGATTGGGCGAGAGGTCAGTGAAGGGAGAAACCATCTTAGCAACTGCAGAAAATATTGCACACGCCCTTGCACACACGTACAAACACAGACACCACGCTACCCCCCTGATGCAGTGAATAGTTGCTGATTGTTTCTCTTAAGACTTGTTTTTCCACAGCCCCCACCCCACCTCCAAAGGACAAGTTTCTGTTCTCAGATCACACTGCTTACCTGGTCAGACAGCCCATAATCCCTTTTTAATGGAATTCAGGGCAACACTGTTCTCTGCCCTCTCCAGCACACCCCTGATTAAGAGTGAACTTTGATTGGCAGGTAAGTTCACAGGTTCTGTTCTTGAAATGGACTGTCTGATCTGTTCCAGGGAGCTGGCCACACCACTGCCCTTCCTGACCCAAGCAGCCACCTGAGAGGGGGTGCAGCCTGGGATGGAGCTGAATGGCTGGAGGCTGTTTCTTACACTTCCTGTAAGAATGGAGGGAGGATTTTGGCATGCTAAAGCAGGTTCCAGTGTCGTCACCATTTTCCCCACAGGCTTCCCCTGTCATTGTTCTTTGGCCTCCAAATCCAGAGCCCAGGAAAGCTCTCCTGTTTGCAATGTAGCATTCTGCAGCATCTTTCCTAGCCACTGGGGTCTAGGCATTTAACATTGTCATTTGAAAGATTCCCCTCCTCTGGTTTCCAATGAGTTTTTATGTTTCCTGAGCTGCCCTTGTTCCCCAGATGTTGGGATCGGGGCTGCCTGCCAATCCCTGGTTCCCTCAGATGAGTAGCTGCTGTGGCCTTCTTGCTTCATTTCTGTACCCACACCCATTCCTTGGCTCGGGTCTATTTTGAGGGCAGTGGTTGATGGCAGGTAACTGGGGTGCATGTTGGCTCCCAGGATCATTTCTGCCTGTATGAACTATGTTCCTTCGCCCCAATGGCTGCTTTCAGTGTGATTCCTTGATCCAAGAGCATCTGCCCATGGATTAGCCAGTCCTGCTGGTGACTTTCTCTAATGTCCCTGGATGACAGTTGTAATTCTCTCTGGGTGGAAAAACCTGCCAGTGAGGATAGCATTCGCTCTAAGAAGTGAGTGGCTATATTTTGTACTAGAGAAAAGGAAGTTGGGATGATATCATAGGAATTATCCAGTCCAAGGAATATTATTGGACTGGATAATTCTTGACTTCAAAACAAAAGAAAATGGCATGGAATGGAAGCAGGAGAGAGTTAGGGAGACATGAAGAATGGCATTCTGCATATTAGGGTTAGTAGAGAGTAGGACATATTACCAAGTGGTCATTTGGCACTTCTTTCTAGGGTGGCTCCAATGCCCTTTCCTGAGGTTTTGATCAGGTGCTTTCTCATGGATGCAATAGAAACTGCATGACAGGGTGCAGCTCAGTGATAAAGCATTCATCTAGCATGGGAGAGGTCCTAGGTCTGACTCTCAGTACTGAGAAACAAAAATGAAGCAAAACCCAAAATAAAATGAACAAGCAAAACCAAGAGTGAACACAAAGTCTTACATGGCATTGTGGTTTGGATCAGACAGGGTCTAGATTTTGAGCCTTAGCTCAGCTAATAATGTGGCGTTAGCTAATTTCTTAACCTCTCTGGGCCTTTTTTAAAAATCTGTGAAATGGGAGTCACCCCATCAACCATTAGGTTTTTATCAAATCCTATGTATAGTATACACAACTTAGGGTTTAGCATATAGTAAGTACTCAGCAATGTTTGGATCTTCCAATTTTAAAATACTCAGAGCTTTTTTCCCTCAATAGATGCATGGACACCATACTGTTAGTTAATTCAAAATGTTTTAAATATCTACCTAAAGCAGGCATGGTGGCACATGCCTATAATCCCAGTGGCTCCAGAGTCTGAGGCAGGAGAACCACAAGTTCAAAGTCAGCCTCAGCAACTAGTGAGGTCCTAAGCAACTTAGCAAGACTCTGTCTCAAAATACAAAAATGAAATAACTGTAAAGGCTGGGGATATGACTCTAAGCACCCCTGGGCTTGATCCCCGATATAAAAAATAAAATAAAATAATCTACCTAAAGCTTGGCATTAGGAGATCTAAATATGGCTTCTGCCCATGATAATTTACACTTTAGGGCAGAAAAAAGACAAATGATTTCTAAAACAAATGATTTATATAGTGGGAGCAACTGAGGCAAGGCAAAAATTAATGCCAATTGTGTGGAGTTAATAAGTATAAAATGAGTAGGAAATCTATGTACATAGAACCATCTGTGAAAATGTTACAGGAAGGTTGGGACTCAATAAGAGTCTTAAAGAATGGCTAGGATTCAGATAGATTTAGAGGATAGAGTTAAGAAGACAGCATCTCCTTCCAGGTGGAAGTAGCAGGATTGGAACACTGTTAGGAGAAAACTGTGGAGAGGAGAGAAGGGAGGAGAGGAGGGGAAGGGATGAGGGGAGGGGAGGGGAGGGGAGGAGAGGAGAGGGTAAGGAGGCTGTTGAAGGAAGGGAAAATCCTCAGGTACATTGTAAAAGGCTCTAGTACTATGCATATCCTGGTTTCAATTCAGAAATCATCATTTAAATCCTTGCATCTCAGTTTCCTTAGCTATAAAATGGGCATAATAGTGAGAATTAAATGATATCAAAAGCAGATAAAATGCTTAAGGTAAGTGTGACTACAGAAACCACATTTTAACTAACACATACATTGCCTTCAAACAGGACAGCCAGGCAAATTTTTTTCACTGTGAGAAATGAATGGATAAAAAAATTACAGCTATGAATTATGGCCAGTGGAATTAATCCTTGCCTTTTAGGACTTCTCTGACAATGACCTTTGGTGTTCTCCCTTCCACACAGCTGCTTATACTCACTTCTCCCTTTGTGGACTGTGATTTAGCACATAAAATTTTCCCTCTTATCTTCCCATTTGCATACTGCTATTAGACATGGATTTGGTTACCCCTGCATCTGTTGAGACAGCTAGCCAGTAATAGATGCCCCACAGGAACTTATGTGGTCTGGTTTCAGGAGTGAGTCTAACAAGTGTGGTCTAGGTCAGGAAGTTATTAGATACAGAGTCAGGGAATATATTAGGCTGTCATCACTTTTTAATTAAAAATAGCTTGGTGGCATGTATATTCCAGCACTCTGTTGTAATACTGTTTTCCTATGAACTTTTTCCTCCTCTAAGATCTTTGGGGTCAGTCCAGAAACCATGAGCAACTTGATCTTTAGCAGGGAACAGGCACAGTGGTATCCAGGAACCAGCTTTGAACAGCTCATGAGCTAGCTAACTCTCTACATGATCTCTTCCCACATCTACCTTCAGTAGTGGAGATTGGTGCGAGTCTAGATGCCATGGAAATCTGCAAATGCTACAGATCAGGGCTTTATTTCCCTGGACATCACCATGTTTAGTATTGAACATCACATTCCTGGAAGAAAGGCAGGGTTAATTCCCACTTGGTACTTGGTGCAGGTAATTATTGTGAGATAGGATTTTCCATACCCCAGATTTTGTTTCATTTCCATTAAATTAAATTCATTCATTTCATTGCTTGTTTAGAATGGAAAGTTGAGATGCAACATGGGATAATTTTAAAAGCCTATTCGGATTGACCTAAGTTAAAATCCCTCTATTTTAAATTACTTGTCCATGGCTTTGACCATGTTCACCTAATTGTTCTAAACCTCAGTTTTCTCATCTGTAAAATGGGAACAATAATAACACTGAAGACTTAAGGTCACTGCGAATATTCAATATCATTCATGTAAAGCACTTAGCACAGAAACGATTAGGCAGTAAACATGGGGAACTTTATTAGCCGGTGTTTATAATTCTGGTTGGAGAACATAATACAAATTGATTGGTTGCCAACTAAATATATTCCAGAGTCCCGCCATATTGGAAGGCGGCCGCCGCCTCCGCCTCCACCAGGAAGCTCAGGTTGGGTTGGGGCCCCTGCCTCGGGCAGGAAGGCACTCCTCTCTGGTCCTGCAGATGCCGGCCCACCTGCTTCACCCCGACCCGTCTCCTCACGACTTCTCCTGGTCCCGCTGCCCACTGATGTCGCCCCAGACCCAGGATTTTACATGGAAACCAGGTCGGGGGCAACAGGGGCGTGGAGGAGGAGGAGGAGGGGGAGGAGAAGGAGGAGGGGGAGGAAGAGGAGGAGGGGGAGGAGGGGGAGGAGGAGGGGGAGGAGGGGGAGGAGGAGGGGGAGGAGGAGGGGGAGGAGGGGGAGGAGGAGGGGGAGGAGGAGGGGGAGGAGGGGGAAGAAGACCTGATAGGCTCCGCGTTCCTCTCAATTCGGCTGGAGGCATGACCTCGCTGACCCAGCGCAGCTCGGGCTTGGTGCAGCGGCGCATGGAGGACAAGGAGCGACGCCGCCGACAAGGAACGCCCGTGCTGCGAGGACGACGCTCAGAGCCGCCGCGACGAGCAGGACGACGACGAGGGCGACTCCAAAGAAACGCGGCTGACCCTGATGGAGGAGATTCTCGCGCTGGGCCTCAAGGACCGAGAGGTGCGGGCGCGGCGGACAGGGCGGGCGAGACGGTGCGGGGGCCCGGACCCCAGGTGGGCTCCAGGTGGGCGCCAGCCTAGGCTGCGCATCTGCCCTCCTCGCTCCCGAGCCCCGCGGCCGGAGCTCCCAACTTGCCCCTAGGAGTGTTGAGTTGGCGCTCCCCGGCCGGCCTGGTTCTTTCCAGATCCTCCTCGCACTGATTGCTTGGATTTTTCCTTCCCCCTTCCACAGTCTTTTCATTTCGATACCCCGGCAGTCTGCATTTCTTCCTCGCTTTTTTTCTGTGTGTTCAGCCTGTGTAGATCCTAGGTTGCAATTCCATCCTGGAAACTGCCCTATAGACTGAACACCCAGGACCTCCAGCACCCCGAACTCTTGCGTTTTGCCAGTTTTAGAATCTGGAGGGGTCCACAGATCCCCTTGTCAAGGGATTTGTATTGTTTAGACAAATTAAGGTACACCATTTGGTGTTATGAAAAAATTCGGAGGAAAAAGTTATTTTTCCCATTAAAGTTTAAAGTCAAAGTTGTCATGAAATTTGGAAAACGACTTTCTAGGTGATCTTGATTCAGGCTTACACATCATTTTGGAATGACTGTATATCATCTGGATTACGTGGCTGTATGTTAATTGAATTAGCATTGAGAGGAAGGTTACAACTAGAGGCTTGTGGAATGATATATAAAAGTATTTTAACAAGAAAGGTGACCAGTAAGTCTGATGCACCAACAGGGGATGTTCTTCTTGATGACGTTTTAAAGCATGTTAAGGAGACTCAGCTTCCAGAAACAGTTCAGAACTGGATTGACTTACTTACTGCCGAGACATTATCAATTAAGAAACGTGCGGGAAAGATTCCTTAAAAACCTGGTGGAAAAGGGTGTACTGACAACAGAGAAACAGAACTCCCTACGTTTTGACATGACAACACATCCTCTCACCAACAACAACATTAAGCAGCGCCCCATCAAGAAGGTACAAGAAGCCGTTCTTGACAAATGGGTGAATGACCGTCACCTCAGGGCCAAGCACTTGCTGGCTCTCATTTACTCAGCCCACGCTTGGGATGTTCTGGAAAGCACGTTTGCACCTCTTCGGGTTGAGCAGTATGATTTAGCTACCAAGAGAGTGTGGCAGCTTCTTGACTTAGACCCAGAAGTGGAATGTCTGAGGGCCAACACCAATGAAGTTCTGTGGGCAGTGGTGGCGGCATTCACGAAATAACTCTGTCAGAATGAAATGTTCCCTTTCTCTCATGTGAACCAGTAGTTTTTTCTTCTGTTGACTTCTGGTTTTCTGCAGTTTGTACTTTCCCACACTATACTTGGCTTTTGTTTTATGAAATGTTGGGTGGCATTTTCTTTTTTGTATGTATGCACGATTCTGCTGGTACGTGAGGCCTTCCTCTTTCTGTTTTTAACAGATTTCACTGCCATATTGGCACTCCATCCCTGTTGCCATTCTCACTGTTATCTGTTTTGGGTTTTGGTGTACTTGGTCTTTCAAAGTACTTCCAGTCACCTTCCATGCACAGTTTTTGGATTACCTCAACCTGAGTTTTCCCACATGTGCATGTACTTCTAGCATTCTGCCTAAAGTTCAGACAGAAGTCACAACAAAGGCTTCAACTCACCAAAGGTAAATATCTGTATCTATTAGGACATTTTATACATAGACCTCAGTTGAGATGTATACTTAGCAAAATTATTTTTAAATTGAAACAGCACAGTAAATACTTAATATAAAATGCCCCTTGGATTTTTGCTTCTCATGTAAATCTATTGTATTATTACACTTGTTATAATTTTAGCAATTAAATCATAAATGTCCAGTTATTTCACAAAGCCAGTTTGGGATGAGCTGCATTCCAGTTATGCTGTATATAGTTTGAGTTATATATAAATTACTTCTGGCCACCCTGCCCCATCTTAGTATTTTGCAAGATTTGATTAGTTGTACACCTGGTGCCCCATACTTGACTTTAGTCATTGTTATTTGATGGCAAAATAGACCACTCATCACTGAAAGAGAGAAAAAAAAGTGTATCTGATTCATGCTGGGATTTTTTTTAGCTCTGCCATTCATGGTACTCTTTGCCTATGCATTTTTTGGATTTTTTTCTTGGGGGGGTGGTCTTAACTGTTCTTATGATTTCTGTAGGGAAAAGGCTTGTGACCAGTACTAATCTTGAGTACAGTTTTTTCTGTCAACAAGTAAATTAATGTCTGCTCTGAAATGTCATTTATCTACATACACTTCCTTGGGGGGAAAAAAACAGAAATGTCAGTCCTAGCAGATGTTGCATTTAAATCGGTAGCAAGTAATGACTACAACTCAGATGATTAAGAATTTTGTAACAGAAAGCTCTGCTGTTTTAATTTTTTATGTACAATTATGATAATTAGCACATTGTAGGACTAGAAATCTTTGCTTGTAAAGTTTATTTTTACTGTTTCTTATCACTGTTTATTATATCACCATTGGTTTCTTAATGTAAATACTATACATTGAAAAAATAAAATATCAGTTTTTTATTACTACAGTTGATGTTAATAGTGGGGCTTTCAGGTGTTTAGGAATTTCTTTGGTTAACCTTCATTGCAAAAGTAATAGATGGTGTATAACTCTAGAGTTGAATTTTAAGGGATTTCCTAATATGTATACTATCTTTTTATCTGAAATAATAAATAAACTATGATCTTGAAAGTGACCGAAAAAAATAAATAATATATTCCATCAGGCTTATAGTGAATGTAGATGTTTAATAAGGACATTATTAGACACACAGTTATCTGAGTCACGAGAGAGCTAAATAGTGAAATGTACTAATAGTGTGCCACAGCACTTAATTAAAATGGTTAATTTATTACTCTGGTATTTTTTTATTTAAAAATGTGCAGAACAAAGCAGCACAGTATCCACTCTCTTAAATTGACACAACACACAAATTATACATTCTGCATCTATGGCAATATGCAAATAAGGCATCAGCATATCTGCAGATTCATCATCAAAAGTATTTATTCGTTGCTTATTTTTCACAGGCCCACCAAAAGAAAATGATTTTTGACAATTACAGTTCCTTTACTTTTGGAGTTTATGGTATAAAAGGGATAATGCTGAAATCTCTCTTCCAGGTAGGCAGAGAGAGGAAAGAGAAGGAGAGGGGGAGAGAGGATATTTTAAAGGCAGACTAGCATTTTTGTACCAAAAGTTAATTCATAGAAATATTAACTTACTTACCTGTGTGACCAGATATAAAATCACTTAGATGACACAGCCTCTTCAGAATCTTAAACATGGGCGAAGAGACTCCAATTAAATTTAGTTGTCTGTGATGACTAATTTTAATTTTTAAAGTGCAATTTTTTTTCTAGAGTTAACAGGACTGACATGAGGGGCCAGGGGCAAAGTTCACCCAACATTTGGCACTTTATTTATCCCCAGGGCTTTCCTGGTTCCACTGTTTGCAGTAAGCTCTGAAATCCATGGTACTCTGCTGGGCTCCTCTGAATTGTGACTCTTTACACTCTGCAGGTGAGTATCTGTAATCAAGCTGCATTAGAATCACCTGGAACTCTTGTTAAAATGCCAATTCCCAGGCCAAAGGCCAGCCTGCACATCATGCTGAAGGACCTGGAAGTCTGCATTTTATCATGGGCCTTAGGTCATTATTCTCTGTCCCCAGTTAGTTTGACTGCTGATTGCACCTGCTGAGCAAGCTTCCTGTCCTCTTCCTCCTCATTACTTTTGCTGCTGCTTCTTTAGTTCTGTCTCTATCCTGGCTACGCACATGGCCTCCTAGTTGTTCTCCTAGTTATCCTCTTTACTGTATTCAAAACCAATTGGAGCAAATTCAAATCTTACAGTGTTGAATCTAGCACAAAGTTCAGCAGTAGCTCCTGGGATAACTTGATCTCTTTGCTAAGATAGATAAGGCCCTTGCCAGCCTTCGTCTCCTGCTCCATCCACTCACCTGTCCTTGGGCTTACACAGCCATGCCGAAGGCTTTTGCTGTTCTCTGAACTCTTTGCTGGGCCAAAGCTCCAGGCCTTTGCTCCTGTGGGAGCCTCTGGCTAGAAGGACCATCTCTCATCCGCTTTCTGGTTGTCTGACAAACACCCACTCCTCTTTAACACAGCAGCTCAAGAATGACGTCTTCTATGCTGACTTTCCTAGTCTAGTTCCTTCCTTTGTTCTCACTTCTCTTCCAATCTGTATTTTCTTCCATGTGCCACAATATTTGTGAACAGGTTCATTTCTCCCTTCAAGTCCCAATTCATGTCCTATTTCTCTTGGCATCTCAAAGAACATATTCATGCTTTCCCAAATAAGTGGATGAACTCATGAACTGAGTAACAGAGATCCAAGTAAATTTGCAGATCAGGAGTTGGGTGCATCGCCCTTCTTTTGGTGTTGTAGATCTCATCAGAATTTTGTCTGAAGGTCACAGACAAAATGAAACAGCTTGGAGCTTTCCATATGCAAACTGACTCAACCCAGCTTTACTGATACATGCTAGAACTAGATGAAGTCCATAAAATATTCTTTCATGATATGGATATAATAGAAGGAGAATGAAATAAATGAAACCAGTGTCTTTGTTATATAAACCTCTGAGTGAATTATGATAAATGAGCAATCTATATAGCAAATCTCACTGATCTTTCTTGAGAGTTATTTTACTTAGTTGATTTAATTTGCTGAAAACTGAGTACTACTTATTTGCTAAAAATTCCTTCTCTTATCTAAACTTAATTTATTTTAATTAATTTCCCATCATTCCTTCTCTTTAACAGTATACAGTGTGATTTAGGTATTTCAGTTTTCTTATAAGGTTACAGTTCAGAGACCAAACATAAGAAGTCAAAGACTTCCAATTGTACCATCTGAAGCAATTTTAAGAATCAATGCTTGCCCTTACATGTTACTAATGGAAATGTAAAATGGAACAGTTAATTTGGAAAAACAGATTGGCTGCTTCTTAAAAAGTTAAATGGAAATATAAAGTAAGAGTAGTTAATTCCACTCCTAGGAATCTACTCAAGAGAATTGAACGTTTGCCCACTAAAAGACTTGTACATGAATGTTCATAGCAGCATTATTCATGATAGCCAAAGGGGGAAAGCAACCTAAATGCCTATCAAATGATGAATGAACAAAGCACAATGGAGTATATCCATGCAATGAAATACTATTCAACAATAAAAGGAAGCAAAGTAGTGATACATGCTGGAACATAGATGAACCTCAAAATCATGTTAAAGGAAAAAAGTCACTTAAAGAGAATGGATTCTTTTCAAAATGAGTGCATATTGTTGTATTCAATTTATATGGAATATCCAGAAAAGACAAATTTATAGACATAGAAAGCAAATCAGTTGTTGTCCTGGAGTGGAAAGGGGTCATAGGGTGGACAGAAGGAATTGATTGCAAACAGACTTGAAGAAATTCTGAGGGTGCAAGAAATGTTCTGAAACTAGGTCATAGTGATATTTACCAAGTTCTACAAATTTGCAAATAATCATTGAATTGATAGACCACAGTGTTTATTCACTTATGATGCCTAAACACTGTGGTATGGAAATTATGCCTCAATGAAATTGTAAGAAATGGTTGAGGTTGACACTTGGTTACCATCATATTTTTATTTCAGTGATACTGTAGTTTCATAAACCTTTCCCAGGAAATGTTAAAAAAAAAAGTCTTTAGGGATGGCAGCGGCGGTGGGTGCAGGTGACAAGGGCAGCGGACCAGGACAGGAGCACAGCAGTGAACCCAACCAGCTTGGCTGGCTCTGCCCATGGACCAAGAGCACAATGACCAGGCAGTGGCATGGGTGCATCAGGCCCAGTGAGGGCAAGATTGTGGATACTTTGAAGTGGCATTGGAGCACTAAGACCTGAAGATGAGTGAACTGGACCAGTTGTGGCAGGAGGTAGAACAACTTAAAAACCAAATTAGAGATGCTTGAAAAGCATGTGCAGATGCAACTCGCTCCCAGATCACAAACATTGACCCAGGGGGAAGAATTCAGATGCATACCAGGAGAACACTGAGGGGGCGCCTGGCCAAGATCTATGTGATGCATTGGGGCACAGATTCCAGGCTTCTTGTCAGCACCTCACAGGATGGAAAGCTCATCATCTGGTATAACTACACCACAAACAATGTTCATGCCATCCCTCAGCGCTCCTCCTGGGTCATGACCTGTGCTTACGCCCCTTCTGGAAACCCGTGGCCTGTGGTGGCCTGTGGTGGCCTGTACAACATTTGCTCCATTTACAACCTGAAAACTCACGAAGGGAATGTGCGTGTGAGATATGAGCTGGTGGGACATACAGGTTACTTGTCCTGCTGCCTATTCTTGAATGACAATCAGATCGTTACCAGCTCTGGAGACACCACATGTGCTCTTTGGGACATCGAGAACTGCCAGCAGACGACCACATTTACTGGACACACTGGAGATGTCAGGAGCCTGTCTCTTGCTCCTGATACCAGACTGTTCGCCTCTGGTGCTTGTGATGCCTTGGCCAAGCTCTGGGATGTCCAGGAGGGGATGTGCAGACAGACCTTCACAGGCCACGAGTCAGACATCAATGCCATTTGCTTCTTTCCAAATAGCAATGCATTTGCCACTGGCTGGGAAGATGCCACCTGCAGGCTGTTTGACCTCCATGCAGACCAGGAGCTCATGACCTACTCCCATGACATCATTTGCAGGATCACCTCTGTGTCCTTCTCCAAGAGCAGTTGCCTCCTGCTCACTGGGTACGATGACTTAAACTGCAATGTCTGGAATGCACTCAAAGCAGACAGGGAAGGTGTCTTGGCTGGACATGACAACTGCATCAGCTGCCTGGGGGTGACTGATGATGGCATGGCCGTGGCAACAGGGTCCTGGGACAGCTTCCTCAAGATCTGGAACTAACACCACAAGTGGACACCACGGAGACTGGAAGACCATTCCGACCTTGAAGCGCTGCAGTGATAGCATATCCTATCCAACTGCACTAATGTGGACATCCACACTCCCCTCAGAACTTCAAAGGGCAAGATCTTTTTCCTTCACCTGTTGCTGAAACCAAGAGCACAATTCCCATTAAGAGAAGGTCTCTGTGCTGTAAACTAAAACAAATTGTGCATTCCTTCTGGGGTCATTGTCTTTGTTTTCTTTTTTGTCTTGGATGAGTTTTAAAAGGAAATACTACCATAAACATGTTAACCAGAAGGTAAAAAAAAAAAAGTCCTTAATCACAGAATCTAGATTTTTAAGTTGGTTTCTTTCCTTCTCCTCAAACCCTGAGGCCCTCCA
Source organism: Sciurus carolinensis (assembly GCF_902686445.1). Taxonomy (NCBI): domain Eukaryota; kingdom Metazoa; phylum Chordata; class Mammalia; order Rodentia; family Sciuridae; genus Sciurus; species Sciurus carolinensis. Next base: position 1,121,554 of record NW_025920158.1, on the reverse strand, counting down.
ACTTTATTCCAGTGGAGGCATATTCGGAATGTAAAATAAACTTTCTTCCGCTTCAAACTAATTAAGTAAGCTCTGATGACATCAGCTATATTTGCAGCACTTGATTAAGAGCATGATATAATTAAATTCTTGAATGATTAGAAATGCAAATTGTCAGGCCTCCTTTAGCAACAGGCATTGCTGCCTGGCTCCAGAATAATAAGTCAAGTAAATGACCAGACTCATCTTGAGTTTATCCTGAGTTTAGTGAGAAAATAATATCTATGAATGGCTAAAACTTACATATTTATATGGGCCAAAATTTCCCTAGTAGAAGTAGTACCTTTCTAAGAGTGAGTTCATTGAGAATTTTTATAACAGGGTAGGATGACCCCTGAGCTTTAGGGCTGCACACAGCAGAGTTCAGATTCTGCTTCTTTCACTTACCAGTCATATGATTGTTTGGCTAATTTAATTTTATTTCTCCCAGCCTGCATATCTATAATATGGGATTTGATTCTCTATCTCAAAGGATTTAGTGGCTGATGAAATGAGAACGCTTATGTGTCATTGGGTCTTACATTCAGAAGGTGTTTAATAAATGGAGTCCACTCAACACATATTAACTGTCTACTGTGAGAAATAGAAAGTCCAATGAACCTTTCGCAGAATACAGTGTTTAGCCTTTTAGGTAAGACTGAGATGTAAGAAAAGCAGTTGGAGGGGAGAACAGAATGGAGAAGTAAAAGCAGATAACACCAGAGTGTGAGAAATTCATGGCCCCTTGATAAACAGGAGGTGAGGGGGAAGGACTGACCTGACCAGCAGAGAAAAACTACAAGACACACTCAACCCAAGAAATACTTCTGGCCACAAGAGAGCAAAGAGAGATGGGCACACATAAAGGTGTATTACTCTAAATAATCCAAAAGGAGACAGTAAAACCTAGGTTTAGGTTATGTTTGGGAAGGCTGCACACCCAGACACTGAGGAATCAGGGTTGGGGGGAGAGGTCTTTTACACTAGGGAATAAAATGCTGATTGTGACTTCCCTGGGTGTGTCTACTTTTTCAGACATGGATCTTGCAAGAAAATCTTAAAAATATCACTTTCTCTGTACTTTTTGATGCTCAGTCCATTCTTTGGGGTTGACAGGTGAGCATGTTTCTCACACCTACCATCCATTTATTCCTCAAATTCAGCAAACATTTTGTGAATACCTGCTATATTCCTGCTATTCTTAGTGTTCTGGATGCATCCATGAATTTTAAAAGACAAAAATTCATATCATAGCAAAACCTATGTGGACAATAACTATAAACACAATCAATAACTAAATGTTTTTGTGTTAGATATAATAATATGTCCTATGGGAAAAGAGGAAAATGAGTAAGAGGGATCTAGAACTTTGGAGGCAGAGGAAATAAATGATGAGTTGCAATTTTGGGTAGTCAGGGTTCCTTGAGTAGGTAAAATGTAAGGGAAGCCACAAAGGAGTGAGGGAGTTAGCCATCATCCAGAGACATCTGGGAAGAATTGAACAAATATCTAGCACAAAGATGCTCAAGTGGAATGTGCTAGAAACCTTTATGAAGCACAGGGGATGGGGAGGGTGACCATCCTGGAGATGGAAGAGTAAGCTGAACTGCGTTCAAACTCTGCCTCCATCGCCTGCCTATCATGTCATCTTTGGCTTTTTATTTAATTTCTCCAAGTGTATAGCCCTTCATCTGTAACATGAGATTTCAATATCTATTTCCCAAAAGATTACCTGTTCCCAAAGATTAAAGCACTCTTTTACCCCAGTGACCTCTGAAGCTGGAGTCTGTAGGTTGTGTTTCAGCAGAATAAGCAGAGCAGAGACCACTGTTTTATTTCTGTCTGGTTCTGACCCATTCCACATCAATGGCATCCCCTTCTGCTAAGCTTATTCCAGTACTGGATCAAGGTTGGTGGGCATTTAGGAGATGGGGACAGCTGAGGTTGAAGATCAATTGTAAGATACAAAAAAGGATGGAACTGTGAGAAATAAGCATTAGTTTATTCAGTCAACAAGCAGTTATTATGGAAAGAATAAACTGATCTAGCTATCTACTATGGTCTGTATGCACTTATCATATTGAATTAAGAATATGCAGAGAGTGGTTTCCAGTTTTAAATACTGGGATGATAAATTTTATACATATATAAGTGCGTGTGTGTGTGTGTGTGTGTGTGTGTGTGTGTGTGGTTTTCTCAGAATCAACTATACATCAAAGGTGACTCATATACTTTTGTTCAACTTTTGTGAATTGTGTGCTAGAGTTTCACAGAACAGGGTTATGGTATCTTCTTTAATGTTATTCCTCTGAAACTTTCTTTTGGTTCCTTGCTGGATGTAAATGGTATAGTGGAAAGAACTCTGAATTCAGTCAGAAGATCTTAATTCAACAACTATCTCTTCAAGATTTAACTGTATGACTTGCTATTTATCTCCTCTGCGTTTTATTTTCCTCACATATATAATAACAATCAAACCTATACATCGTCTGCTTCCCAGGTGTCAAAGTTCAAATGAGGAAATACATTTAAAATCATTTTGTAAACTATATTTGTTAACCTGAAATGTGCTGAGGAGTTACGGTTGAAGAAAGAGACTGTTGGAGACTGGGTGATGGTCAATTACTTGTTGTAAAAAGAATGGTTTTGGCATTACTCCACTGAGTAGACATTTGGTGCTAATTTATGCACATTAGTTAATTTTGTTTTGCTGGGGGCTCAGATGGGACTCCCTGATAGATGTGCCATCCATGACAGAGTCAAGGAAAGCACACAGCTCAATGCTGTGATCCTTTCAGGGTTGGAACTAAAGGAGAGGGGCTCTTGAGAATCACCTATTTGGCTGGAAATTTCCAAGTCATCTGCTCATGGGAACTCTGCTGAGACCTGGGAAGTGGGATGAGTAAAGAAAACTCTTTTTCCTTTAACACCGTTGTGTTCATTTTCAGCCCAGGATTCAGCCACCTGGGTTTACATGCCAGGCATATAGGAAGGTACTGTATTCACAAAATGGTGCCTGACAGTGCTGTGCCCATCTTTCCAAGCTCTGAACCCATCTGAGCTGGCTGTGAGTGAGAGGAAGAAAGTGGCATACTCTTCCATGCAAAAAAACACTTAGGAGTGAAATTTAAGGCATATTCTTGGGAAAGAAGAGAAGTATTCAGGAGAATGACAGCAAGATGCTCTGTGAAATTATGCATGCATGGTTAGAGCATTAATTGGGTAGGGCAGAGAAGAATCCCTGAATTAAGGATTATTAAACCTGACAGCAGGTAAACCGTTGCATCTCTGCTTGTGTGTTAATCTCACTCTATGAGCTGCAAGTAGCTATGAATAGGACCAAGGATTTTGCATTTTTTTTCTCTCTCCAGGGCTCACCCCTATAATTGGCATTCTGTAGTTGCTCAGCAAGTGTGACTGAGTGGGATGGTGGCACTAGTTCTGTCCACATAGTCAGACTGGCTAGGGAAGAAAGGCTGTCCCTGAGTTTTCCATGGGCAATTCACCTCAATGTTTTACCATCCTCAATATTTGGTGAAGATTTTTATTTGGTAAAAATATTTCTCTTCCTTGGTACCCATTCATTTTAAATGTGCTTGCAGTATCAGCGTAGGCTAGCTATGGGCCAGGGTGGAAGCTTGCTGTGGTCGGTTTCTATAAGGCTGACATTCCCAGGCATGCTGAGTGATCAAGAGGTGGCTGTAATGGCTTACATGTATTAGTAATTGAGATACTGATAACTCAAAGTGTCTTACAGTGGTAAAAGTTGTAAAATAAATTTGATGACTAGAAATTTTCCATTTTATTTGAACATTTAATGTATGGCTTTATGTATTAACTTCTTAACTTCTATAATGACTGAGTGTATGTATGCAATTCTTTGAATACTCCTGCCGCAGGAAGTATTCCAGGACAACTAAACATTTCATTTCCTGGATCTTCCTGTTAAAGAATCTCAGTATTTGTTTGCTTATTTTTTTGGTCATGATTTGTCTATGAACGCTGAAGTTCTTTGCTTTGCCTACTGTGTAAAATATTATATTTTTCCGAATTTTTTCTTGTTTTGTATTTTTCTAATGATACATGCAATTTTTATCCCTGCCTCTAAAAGACAGGTATTGGGTGTTCCTAAATAGAAAATTATTAACTGGAAGATTTTAAACATATTCCATATCTAACATCTTTCAACATATTTCATTTTTTAAAAATAACTTTATTAATTTTATTACTAATCCTCTTCTACAGTTTCCCAAATTCTTTCCAACTTACTCTACTCATGAAATTATGATTTTATGTGTGTCATAAAGTGAAAAAGTTAGGAAAATACTGCTATCAGTTATCATTATTGCAATTTTTCACCTTGGGAGATTAGATGTAAGTGGCAGCAATGTTCATCTTGGCAGATGGGATTTGTTAGAGGAATCCAAGATGTTTTTACTTTCATTTCTAAGGCACCATTTGCTATGATGGTAAAATAAAGAGGGACACTTTATTTTGTGAACAATATTTCATAATGATGAACACTTCCTGGTGGGACTGAATGTGTCTGTAAATATCACAGGAAAACCCCTTAATCTGTACAATCATAAAAGATCATAATTATAATAAATAATATCAATTTATAATTATAATAAAAAATAATGAAGAGTCTTAGTTTTTCAACTATTTATTCTCATGCTTCAAATATTTTCTAAATCTGCTCGAAATAGTCCTGACCAAGGAGGACCTATTTTCACAGTTGATGTGCAGTAATGAGGCATGGTTAATACCTCCTTAAGTCACAGTGCCATTTGGTATTTCATGGATATTCAATAACATAGACAACTACAAACACATGGCTTCTTGGGTCACACATTCTATGGAGTGGCAGAGGGGAGCAATATCAGTGTGCCCTGGGATTGGACCCTGCTGAAGCACTCAGTCAGAGACTGAGTGGCACCCATGGTATGTTCTCAGCAGCTGTCCTGTCCAATCTTCCCAGAGGAAGTGCAGGAAGACACAGACCCTGATCCCAAAAATGCCACCACCAGGAAACTTGCTCCCCAGCAGTCCCCCTTGTGTCTGGCCAAGCGCTTGCAGGACCACGGACAGCTCTCTGACAGCTCTGGGGCGGGACAAGGTTGGAGGGATTCCTGCCATCGCAAGAGCACCTAGCTGTCAAACCCACCACTGCCCACCCTCACCAGAGCAAGGCGAGACACAAAGGCAAGATCACACCTTCACTGTGACAGTGGAGGACAGTGTCCTGTCCCAGTCCCAGTGAGTGAGATCCTCGTGACAACATCCCCACTTGCTCACTGGCTGCACATCTGCAGGACCAGTCCTGTGCTGACACACCACCTATATCCTCTCCTTGCTCCCCACTTCAGTGGCCCATGGCTTCTCCTGCTGGCAACCCTGCTCCAGCCCACCACCTTCCTCCATGCTTGGTGGTATGTGGAGTGTTCATATTGGGGCCTGAGCCATTGCCCACCTTTCCAGAGAAGAGCGCCCTCAAGGAGGCACAGGCCTGTCCCTGTACTGGAGTAACAGGTACCACCAGCAAAAACCCACATGTGTCACCCTAGTCCCCACCTGCTGCATGCACCAAGAGCTGCCCTCTACCTGCCAGGCAGAGCCTGCTCAGCCCTCCTGCCACCTGTCACCTGCAGCTGTGCAGCCATCCTGGCCACCTCTGGGGAGGGTTAGGATTAGGGTTAGGGTTAGGGTTAGGGGATGGATCCCTGCCATTGCCACAGCTGCTGACCTCAACCAATATCTACAACCCTTCCCAGAGACCCAGGAAACCTCAATGGTCAGCTGGTGGATCAGCAGGCTCTGGATCCAAAACCTCAGTGCCCACAATCCACAGTCTCCCCAGGATCGAGGTATGCTCCAGGCACGCGGTTTCCACAACTATCCCTCTTGCATCTGGTACACGCACGTGGACTTTGCATGCGTGTCTATTCCTGGCACAACCCTGCCTCTTGCCCCGTGTGGACAGTTTTCTACACGTGCCCAGGGTTCTCTAATCATTACCCTCCATAACTGCATCCTGGTAACAGGTCTCACTGCCTTTTATCCTGAAGCTGAGTTGCCACAGTAGAAAGACCTTTGTGCTCGCTGCTGTATTTCTGAATTGCGCCGTCTCTAATCGCTGCCATGGGTATGTCCCAGGACAAGCTTTGTCCCTTGCCTTTGTCCTACAGGGACCGGCCAGCGGCGTCCCCCATGAAGCCCTATCACAGCTCCAGCAGACTTCCCTACTCTGGTTGGCCACTCTGGCTGCCTGGTCCCACGGGGATACTTGCAGGTCATCCTGCTGCCGGCTTGCAAGGGCACATTGGCGGTTGAGTCAAGTGCCTCATAGTGCTTGTCCAGGGTCCTGAAGACCGTTCTACACTTCCTGGGAGACACGGACATGTCCTCCATCCTCCACATGACAGGTTTTGTGAGGAAGATGCTGTCTACTTCACCTTCCACCATTTCCTGCAGCACAAACCATCAAATCATCAAGCACATGCCTCCTATGGCACAGGAGCAGGAAGGGGCTGCTTGTCAGCTTGCAGCACCGAGGACTGTCCAAGACTGCTGTCCAGGGAAGTCTGTGCACAGAGCCCCTGGAGACAGTGCCCAAGGAGAGCCTGAGAAGGCAGAATACCCTGAAGAAAGATAATATCAGAGGGGGAGCTCCCATGTGACTGGAGGTGCACAATCTGCCTTCAGGCCCCTGGTGTCCCAAGGCTGCCTGCCTTCCTTTGTGCCCAGGCCTGGGGCTCTTCAGGTAAATGTCTGCATCCAGAGCTCCCAAGACAGAGCTGGCATCTCCCAGGCCACCTGTATGAGCTCCTGCCACAAAAGAAATGCCATCAGCAGCTCATACAGCTCCAGTGAAGGTCTTCCAGGCCTGAAGAGGAGTGCTCCAGACCCTTCCAACCATGAGCTGCCCCTGGGATGCTCTTCATCTCCAGGGATTCCACTGAAGTAGGCCCACACTGAGAAGGTGACAGAAGGGAGGGTGGGACAGTCATTGGCCAGGAAGAAGGGTTCATGTACAGAAGATGCTGGCAGGCCACGGAAACGGAGGTTTCTTTTGATGCCTCACCACAAAGGGGAACCTCTGAGACTGCCACCACCTCTGGAACTGGCCTATCCAGTCACCACTGAGGACCTAGACTGGGAGAAGGAGAAAGTTCTGCAGTGCATCAACTGCCTTCTGATGGGTGAGACCCAGGCCATGTGTGACAGCACTACCATGGCCCCCAAAGCCCATGCATGGGACTCCGGTGCATTGGGAGGGGTCAGGACTGTGGCATCCCTGGGCCTTAGCCAGAACTTGCTCCACCATTCCCAGTACCAACACTGTGGCAGCCTCCACATCATTGTGGGTGGGCTCTGCTGTCTCATCCCAGAGACACGCTCCCACCTCCAACCTTAGTGTCCTCTTCCCCCACAGCCTGCCAGTTGCTGCTTTGGTCTTTCCTACCAGGCCCTCTCCCAGCATGCTGGCAGGCTTGACTCCACAGCCAGTGGCTCCCTTTGGGGCCACCCTCATGAAAACCAGCTTGCCTTCCCAGTCCCTCCATGTGGGGCCTCCATCCAGCTCAGCTAGGAGCTCCCTCCCCTCTCACCAGAGCCCAAAGCCCAATAGAACTCACCAGACCTCACCTGTGGATGGCACCAGCAGGCCAGCTAAAAGGGTGTGGCAACAGACTCCGCTTGGAAAGCAGCCTGTCATCCGTGGAGCCACCATGCCACCAATCCTTGGGGTTCCTCAAGGAAAGATGCCCACATCCCTCTCCTTTGCCAGTCCTTAGTCTGGACACCTGGCAGCTCCAGGTCCAGGGGCAGCCCCAATCCCACCATTGACTGCAGGTCCCCCAGCCTTGGTCAGACCAAAGCACTCAGCCCTTGGGTCTGACACACATTGAAACCCACCATGGGTTCCCATGCCAGCACCCAGGCATATTCTCCTGGCAGCCAGGCTGCAAGGCCTGCTGGGCCATCAAATGCATTGGCCTCTCCCTCTGCAGCTGCCCCCCAGAGGCCAGGGTCTGTGGCCAGAGTTTGTCCTGACAATAGTCAGCCCTAGTCAACCTGTGTCAAGCAAGTTCCATCCCCTTCCAGGCTGACAGAGTTAGTTCCATCAAAGGCACTGGAAGGACAGACTTGACCCTAGGCATGACTACTCCCAGGACAGCAGTGAGCATTTGCTCAGAAAGTAGAGGGACCCCCAAACCCGGAGAGCACCATGGGGCAAGCTTGGGACAGAATAGCAACAGTACCCCTGGCCTGAGCACTACCACTGCACCCAGAAAACACAAAAGCAAGAGCAAATGGGGGCAGGGAAGCACTGGAGTTCCTACCCTGAATGCCACCCCCCAACACCTGCCCACCCAGGAACACCTAGGCTCATCTCAGGGGACCAACACCACCCCCAGAAAGGCTACTTCTAGTAGCTCATCTGTCCCTTTGACATCAATGGGATCTGGGAGCCCAGATTTGCTCCCAGATCTTATATCAGTCTTTGGAAACATGTGTATCTCTTCCCAAAGAGGAGGGACCCCAAATGACAGAGAGCAACCTGGGGCAAGCTTGGGACACAGTACCTCCAGTGTCCATAGGGAGACCTCCACCATGGGGACCAAGGGGCAGAAGGGAAAGTGTAAGTCAGGGCAAGCAAACACTGGGGTTCATACACTTACTGCCACCCCCAAAGCCTGCACATACAGAAACCCTTAGGCTCTCCTGGGGGAACAAGGACCACGCCAAGAAGACCTCCTCTACGTGTAGGTCTGTTCCCATAGCACCAATGGAATCTGGGAGCCCAGACTTGGTCCCAGGTCTGACATCTCCCAGGGCAGCAATAAACACCTGCTCAAAAATTAGAGGAACCCCCAAAACTGGAGAGCAAAATGAGGCAAGTTTAGGACAGAACACTAACAGTACCCCTGGCCAGAGCACTACCACTCTCCCCAGAAAACAAAAGAACAAGAGAAAACAAAAACAATGAAACACTGGAGTTCCTACCCTGAGTGCCACCCCCCAACATCTGCCCACTCAGGAACACCTAAGCTCATCTCAGGGGACCAACACCACCCCCAGAAAGGCTACCTCCAGTAGCTCATCTGTCCCTGTGACATCAGGGGCATCTGGGAGCGCAGACTCACTCCCAGGTCTTATATCAGACTTTGGGGCCTTGTGCATCTCCTCTTAAAGAGTATGGACTGCAAGCAACAGACAGCAACCTGGGGCAAGCTTGGGACAGAGCACCTCCAGTGTCCATAGGCAGATGACCACCATGGGGACAAAGGGACAGAAGGTAAAGTGCAAACAAGGGCAAGCAACCTTCCTACATTTACCGCCATCCCACAAAGTCTGTCCAAGCAGAAGCCCTTAAGCTCTCCTGGGGGAACCAGCACCACACACAGAAAGGCCACCTCTACTCGTGAGTCTGTCCTCATGCAATCAAAGGGATCTGGGAGCCCAGACTAGACTCGAATTTCATATCTTCCTTTGGGGCCATGTTTCTCTCCTCCCAAATTGGAGGAACAAGAAGACCAAGACAGGGCTAATGGGGCAACTTGGACTTCAACACCTTCAGTCCCACTAACCAGACCATCTGCATAGTGACCACCTTAAATGGGAGAAAAAACAACTCTGTTCCTGGGGCTGAGGGGGGCCACTTTAAGTACCCCCACTGCAGAAGCCCCCAAGTCCACCTTGGGGCACCTACACCACCATGAGCAAGGCTGTATATTCTTAAACCCATGCTCTGACCTCTCACCCTGGCAGCTCTGTGCCTCTTGGGTACATGGTAAAGAGGACTGAGCATGTATTGGCCCAGATTTAACAAGAGTTCTGTTGTAACTCCTCCAAATATGTTTTCTCAGTCCACAGCTGGTAGCTCTTCTCCCCATGATATGCCTGGTGTTCAGATGTTTGGTCATTTAATGGTGCCCTTGAGGTCTCTTCTGTTCCTTGTTTTGTTCCTATTTCTTGTCCTCGTTGCTGTCTGAAGGTACTAGTTTGGCAAAGTTGTCCTCAAGCACTGACATTCTGTCTTCTGCTTGGTCTGAACTGTCATTGAGTCTTTCACCTGCAGTTTTGTGTGACATATTGAACTTCTGCCTTCCCAGATTACTACTTGATTTGTTTTCAAAATCTCTCTCTCTCTAGACTCAAGTGTTCATTCACTGTCTTGTTTCCCTTCATACATTCAGCTGTCCTTTGCACTCTCTTGGTTTACATTGATTTTTTTTCAAAAGGTCATTCTTCTGAGTGGTTTGTCTGGCATTTCATTCACTGTAAAACTTTTGGTCTTGGTGCCAAGAAAATTATGCAATGTAGGAGGTGTCAAATGGCCTTGTTTTGTGAAATGTCTTTTATTTGTGTTGAAATTTGCACAGCTGATGGGGCGAATGTCTCTTCTGTTTTTTTATTTTTATTTATTTTTTTGTTTTTTTATCTTAACCAGGGATGGAACACAGAGGAGCTTAAGCAGTGAGCCATGTACCAAGGTCTTTCTTTTGTTTTCAGTTTCACCAAACTATCACTAAATTGTTTAGGGCATGACTGAATTATTGAGTCTGGCTTTGAAATTGTGAGCCTCCTGCCTCAGCCTCCTAATCTGCTTGGACCACAGGCATGCACTACCATGCCCAGCTCTCTCCCACTTTCATTTGATCCACTCTTATAAGCAGCCTTGTATTGTTGCTGTAGGCTGATGATGGTTTGGTGTGTTGTGTTGGGTTTCTCTAGAGATGTACTCCGTGGCCTCTTTTTCCTGCATGTCCAGCTGTGACTAGTGAGGACTGATCCTGGGCATTGAGGTCCATAGTGTGAAGGACCTGAGTTCTCTGTTTGTCTAGAGAGAGGGAACCCTGTTGTAATCCAGGGATGTGATGTAGACAGTAGGGTCATCTTGCTTATGTCCCACATGGACTAGGTATTGAGTACCCATCAGAGGGATGGCTGTCTGTGAAATAAAAAGTATGAAAGTAATATATCAGAAAATAAGACAAAAAGGCAAGGATATTTTTAAAGCTTGAAACTGTTAAACTGTCCAGAAGGGTCTGTCTCTAACAAAGAAGCAGCCTGTGACAGATGTATTTGTAGTAGTACAGATCAAAGGGGAACAGTAGGTAAAAAGTTTCAGTGTGGGGGAGTCTTATTTCAGTGCTTGCTTCTTCATGTGGCAGGGTCTTGCTGTAAACAGGTTATTTGGCCCCAGGGCTGTGTTTGAACTTGAGCTGTGAGCTAGAACAGGGTGGCAGAGAGAGATGGGCATTCTCACCCCTGGGAGTTTCCACCTGGGAGTTCCCAGAACAGGGATTTCCTGCCTACTGACTAAAATATTTCTCATTTCACACAGGGCTCATAGATGGCTTTCCACATATCCCACTTCTTTAATTTTTAAATGCAAGTGGTGGGCAGTTACTTTGAGTTCCCAGATCCTTGTTTTCAGGGTACCACAGCCAATTTTAATGGCACAAAAAAGAATTAGTAGCAAACATATCATTCCAATAACATTCCATGCAGAATGTTTCAACATATTTCCAGGGTTAAAGACATTTAATTCATGAAATATTTGTTCAAATCAATGCAAGACAAGATGCTTTTTCATAGTTTTAACTAATTTGTTTGGGCATGAATTTTAATGCAATTTATATTAAACTCCAATGAAATTTTTCATAGAACTAGAAAAAGTAATAATGAATTTCATTTGAAAAAATAAGAGACCCAGAATAACCAAAGCAATTCTTAGCAAGAAAAGTGATGTAGGAGGTATCACCATACCAGACCTTAAACTCTGCTACAGAGCAATAGTAACAAAAGCCACATGGTATTGACACAAAAACAGACAGGTAGACCAATGGTACAGAATAGAAAACAGAGACAAACCCACATAAATATGATTATCTCATACTAGACAAAGGTGCCAAAAACATACAATGGAGAAAAGATAGGCTCTTCAACAAATGGTGCTGGCAAAATGGAAATACCTATGCAGTAAGATGAAATTAAACCCTATCTCTCATCCTGTACAAAACTCAACTCAAAATAGACCAAGGATCTAGGAATTAGACCTGAGACCCTTTATCAAATAGAAGAAAAAGTAGGCCTAAATCTTCATCATGTTGGCGACTTAGGACCAGACTTCCTTAACAAGACTCCCAGAGCACAAGAAATAGAAACAAGAATAAATGGGATGGATTCAAACTAAGAAACTTTTTCTCAGCAAAGGAAACAATACTGTAAAAAGAGACTCTACAGAGTGGGAAAAAAATCTTTACCACATGCACCTCACATGGAACATTAATCTCCAGGATATATAAAGAACTGAAAAACACCCAAAACCAAATAATCCAATCTAAATAAATGGGTTATGAAACTGAACAGACACTTCACAGAAGTAATACAATCAATCAACAAATGTCTAGCAAGTAGATAGAAGCAAATCAAAACTACTCTGATTTCATCTCACTGTAATCAGAATGGCAACTATCAAGAACACAAGCAACAATAAATGTTGGCAAGGATGTGGGGAAAAAGGTGCATTCATACATTGTTTGTGAGAATGCAAAATGGTGTAACCATTAAGGACAACAGAATGTAGATTCCTTAGAAACCTTGGAAAAGGACCACCATTTGACCCAGTTATTCCCACTCCTCCATCTATGCTCAAAGAACTTAAAATCAGCATACTACAGTGATGTAGTCAAATCAAAGTTATAGCAGCTCAACTCATAATAGCTAAATTATGGAACCAACCCAGGTGACTACAACAGATGAATTGATAAAGAAAATGTGTGTATCTATATAATGGAACATTAATCAGCCTTAAAGAAGAATAAAATTATAGCAATTGCTTGAAAATGGATGAAACTGGAGAATATCATACCAAGTGATAAACCAATCCCAGAAAACCAAAGATTGAAAGTTTTCTCTGATATGCAGATGCTAATTCACAATAGGGATGGACTAGGGAAGAATAGAGTTACTTTAGATTAGGTAGAGGGGAGTGAAGGGAGAGAAGAGGGTATGGGCGGTAGGACTAATAGTAGAATGAATCAGACACTATTACCCTACATACATATATGACTACATGACTGTGTGATTCTAAATCATGTATATCCAGAAGCATGAGTAACTATACTCCATTTATGTATGATATGTCAATGTGTATTCTACTGTGGTGTATAACTATTAGAACAATTTTTTAAAGTAGATTTTAAAAAGATACCAACTTTCAGAAAAATAAAAGAATGACATTAATATTTGGCATCAAATGGGTGGCTATGGAGACTTTCAGGCTAAGTGAAGTAAGCCACTTCCATGAAACCAAAGGTCAAATATTTTCTCTGATGTGTGGAAGCTAACCCATAATGGAAAGGGTGAGGGGAAGAACAAAAGAGCAGGAGATTAAACAAGAGGGAATGGAGGAAAGGGAGTAGGGATAAGCAATGGAAAGATAGTGGAAAGAATCAGACAGTTTTCCCACGCAGACATGTGAAAACAACAGATGAATCCACCACCATGTACATTCATAAGAACACAATGCTAACCAGAATAAGGTATATTCTATGCTTATGTATTTATACAAAATCAATTCATCTGTCATGTATAACTACAAAGAACCAATGAGTACAAAAATAGATGAAGTGTTTCTGGGTTTCTGTAAACATTTTTATAGCACTGAAATAAAATTAAAAGGAAATGAAAAGTAAAAGGGCTTTCTAGAATGGTTTTACTCTCTTACAACTTTCTGACAAATGAGGACACAGGTCTTAGGACAGAATTTTCCCACTCTGACCTCCAGAACTGTGGGGAACAATTTTCTGTTCTTCACGAATCTGAGTTTTCACTAATAGGAATTAATGCTGAGAAATTGAAATAGTTACTTACTAATCATCTAACATATAACAATACCTTCAAAACCGGAGTTCTGTGATGAAAAGTCACTGCTTCTGCTGGCTGGTGGGTGTCTGTGCAAGCGGCAGGCCTTTGAGGCCTAGACATGTTGCAGCTCCTGAAGGCGGGCCATGCCACCCAGTGTTGCAGCAGACCCCAGCACCACACCAACCGCTGTTTCTTCTTTCTGGATTCTCCTCCACATCAAGGAATAATCTCTGTGAAACTCGTCCCAAGCTGAGGAATAGGCTCCACAAAACTGAAACAGAAGTTCATGCTGCAATCCTGGTGACATATCAGGTTTCTCTGTCTGAATGCGCTGCCAAGGGTTTATATAGCACTTGGTGCACTGCTATTGGTCCAAACTTATGCTAATTAGGGTTTGAAAGAAGTATCTATGCTATTGGTCCAAACTTATGCTAATTAGGGTTTGAAAGAAGTACCAATGCTGTTGGTCCAAACTTATGCTAATTAGGGTTTGAAAGAAGTACCAATGCTGTTGGTCCAAACTTATGCTAATTAGGGTTTGAAAGTTGTACAAATACTATTGGTCCAAACTTTTGCTAATTAGAGTTTGACACATACTAATGCTATTGGTCAGTACTTTTTTTTTTCCCAAACATTCATTCATAGCAGCCCCAAACTCCCATACTGAGAATAACCCCAATGTCAATCAACTTGTGAATGAATGGACTGGAATTTAGCTAAATGGCAAATCCCTGGGTTCCATTCCTGTTTCAGAAAACAAAACAAAACACAACAAAAAAAGTAAAACAGAGAAAGAGAAAGAAGAGAAACCGAGAAATAGAAAAAAAAGCAAGTAAACAAAATTTATCAATACATAAAACGTTATTCAAAAACATACCTGCTCTGTGCTCTTCAGTACCTGTGTCAAGTGATCCCTTATCCTTTACTTCTTCAAAAATTTTTTTCCAAAATTTGAGAGACAGGGATCATATTTTAGTCATTTCTCTCTTGCAGTTATGCCAGAAAGTAGTTATGTGAGGTGGATTTGTGGGATATAATTGGGATGAAAAATCAAGGCCTGATTTGGAACCACCTTGTGAAGCATTGCAGGTAATATTACTAAAAAGTACTTGGCAAAATTGAAATACAAATGTGAACAAATGATATGGAACATAAAGGTTTTATAATTAAAGATCAAGAAGAATCAAATAGCCAAAACTAGAAAAAATAAAATAAAACTAGCCAATTACTGGTTTTATTTGTATTTACTTTTAGTAGAACTTTATGAATTGACTATCAATTCAAGAGATTTATAGTACCTAAGCCTGAGTTGGGAGGAGCAAATGTTATCCGTATAAAATTAAAACATGACTGTAAAATACTGAAAATATCTTCTCTGACTTGATCACCAACATCAATCATATTCACTAGAATATTGTATCTGAAATAATCTGACTTGATATTGGAAATTTTGAAGAAAACCCAGAATTCACAAGCTAGCAAAGGGTTCTCTGCATGAGGTAAAACTGTTGCAAGTTGTTCAAAAATGATATTTTGGTGATTTTCCTGTGGGTTTCAGCACAACCCACCAGAACTTAATCACGTTTAGTCTTGGTCAGGATGGATATGGATTGGAAGTTGAAGAAGGAAGGAAGAAGCTTGATTGGAGACTAAGCTGGAGAGGCAGTGGTAGGAAGAGCCCTGTCCTTTCTTTTTATTTTGGTATCAGAAATTGAACCCAGGGCTGCTTAACCACTGAGCCATATCTCCAGTCCTTTTTTTGTATTTTGAGTCTGGTCTCCCTTTGTTGCTTAGGGCCTTGCTAAGTTGATGAGACTGGCTTTGAACATGGCTCAACCTCCATGTGCCAGGATACCAGGCTTAATCACTTTATTCTTACTACAAAGGACTCATGAATTTGTGCATCCAAATGCTCCTGTCATCTTTTTCTCCATTCCACGATCAACACCAAGTTCATTGGAGTGCACTCTTTCTAAAGTTCCTTCCCTTCCATCAATTCCCAGGGATCCTTTATTTTTCTCTCCTTCAGAGGGTTGTCCTTCTGACCAACTGAGCCCCAGAATACCTATAGACTTCTGCACACAATTACAAGCTCTGACACTTGTAGCTGATTCTTTGGTGTTTTCTGACTACAGTAATGATCTTCTGATGCTCTTTCTATACCCCCACTCTCTTATGGTCCTGCCAAATGTCTGACCATTGGTCAGGGGCTACCATTTGACACATCCCCATCAATACCCTGAATGTCACTTGGGGTCTCTTTCTGTGCACCAATGACATGCTTGTGTCTTGGCTGCAGGTCCTGGACCTGAAGTTTCTGAGTGACCCACACCACAGTCAATCACCATGATGTTATCTGATGAGAGAGCTCATGGAGGGGGAAGACACCCATGGCTAAGGTCTTCCTCTGGGGTACCGAGATAGTTTTGAATCCCGATGTGCTTTGGGCAAGCTTTCAGAGTAGGGAAAATTTGTAATTTGGCTATAGGATCAGTCAGTCCTGGGGAAAAGCAAGCCTTAAGTACACTCATGGTGCTCCTAGTTTCTCTCTGGGGCTTTACACCCATTGGGTCCTCAGAATGATATGATGGAATGGCACTGTTATGCATCGATTTTTTATATCAAGCTTCTAAACACAGAAGGTTAAGTCACTCAACCAAGATGACACAGATAGGAAATGACAGAGGCAGGATTGCAGCCAAGGGAGTGTGCAGGTCCCTAAAACAGAATTAGAAGCTGCTAATTTCTTTCTTTTTTTATTGCAAACATATGGGATACATGTTGTTTCTCTCTTTGTACATGGAGTCAAGGCATACCATTTGTGTAATCATAAATTTACATAGTGTAATGTTGTTTCATTCATTCTGTTATTTTTTCCTTCCCCCCACCCCTCCCACCCCTCTTTTCCCTCTATACAGTCCTTTCTTCTTCCATTCTTACCACCCTCCTTAACTCTAACCCTAAACCTAACCCTAACACTAATGCTAACCCCTCCCACCCCCCATTATATGTCCTCATCTGCTTATCAGCGAGATCATTTGTCCTTTAGTTTTTTGAGATTGGCTTATCTCACTTAGCATGATATTCTCCAATTTCATCCATGTGCCTGCAAATGCCATAATTTTATCATTCTTTATGGTGAGGTAATATTCCATTGTATATATATGCCACAGTTTCTTTATCCATTCATCAATTGAAGGGCATCTAGGTTGGTTCCACAATCTGACTATTGTGAATTGAGCAGCTATGAACATTGATGTGGCTGTATCTCTGTAGTATGCTGATTTTAAGTCCTTTGGGTATAGGCCAAGGAGTGGGATAGCTGGTCAAATGGTGGTTCCATTCCAAGATTTCTGAGGAATCTCCATACTGCTTTCCAGAGTGGCTGCATTCATTTGCAACCCCACCAGCAATGTATGAGTGTACCTTTTTCCCCACATCCTCGCCAACACCTATTGTTGCTTGTGTTCTTGATAATCACCATTCTAATTGGGGTGAAATGGAATCTTAGGGTAGTTTGGATTTGCATTTCTCTTACTAGAGATGTTGAACATTTTTTCATATATCTGTTAATTGCTTGTACATCTGCTTCTGTGACGTGTCTGTTCATTTCCTTAGCCCATTTGTTGATTGGATTATTTGTATTCTTCGTGTAGAGTTTTTTGAGTTCTTTATATATTCTGGAAATTAGTGCTCTATCTGAAGTATGAGTGGCAAAGATATTCTCCCACTCTGTAGGCTCTCTCTTCACATTACTGATAGTTTCCTTTGCTGAGAGAAAACTTTTTGGTTTGAATCTATCCCAGTTGTTGATTCTTGCTTTTATTTCTTGTGCTATGGGAGTCCTGATAGGGAAATCTGATCCTAAGCCAACAAGTTGAAGATTTGGAACCTACTTTTTCTTCTATAAGATGCAGGGTCTCTGGTCTGATTCCGAGGTCCTTAATCCATTTTGAGTTGAGTTTTGTGCAGGGTGAGAGATGGGGGTTTAATTTCATTCTGTTGCATATGGTTTTCCTGTTTTCCCAGCACCATTTGTTGAAAAGGTTATCTTTTCTCCATTGCATATTTTTGGCCCCTTTGTCTAGTATGAGAAAATTGTATTTATTTGGGTTTGTGTCCATGTCCTCTATTCTGTACCATTGATCTACATGTCTATTTTGGTTCCAATACCATGCCATTTTTGTTACTATTGAGAAGCTGCTAATTTCTTTAAAACAAACTCTAAAAGCACAGATTCTTCACTTGGGCCTGCAGATACTCCAATGGGCAACTCAAAGCAGGAGGAAGCCTGGCATCTTAGCCTTCCTTCTGTATTTTTCTTCAAACTCCTACTCAACCTTGCATGGAGATGTGTTCTCATTTAAGAACTGCTCTAATAAAAACTGGCAGCAGAAAGTTTATTATCCCTAAATTTACCTAGCATCTCATCCCCCTTCAAGACTGAGATAAGAATAACTAAGGAATTTCCAAGGTCATTCAGTGCCAGCTCTTACATCGTCCTGTTCCACAGCACTGGAGTGGCCTAGAAGTCTCCAGTTATTGCCCTGCACCTCACAGCAACAACAGATCCTTGTGACAGATCACCTGATGAGGAGGCTGACCCTGCCAAGCAGAAGCACCCATCCCATGAAAATGAAATTGCCCCCTTCCGGGTCTACAAGTCCAACAGACAAGGAGCCCCTCCTAGGAGCAGCAGGGAGATGACAAATATGGGATCGGTTGCCATGGACTGCATCCTTGTTCAGTCCTCTTACTCCATCTCAATTCCTCCTCCATTTAATCTGAGAGCTCATGGGAGCATCCCCAGGACAGGAGCAATACACTGGAGGTCATTTTGCTTTCCTAATATGGCCATGGTGAGGAAAGTTCCTGTCTTGTTTTCCCATTACTTTCCAGTTTGCTTTTGGGGTGAGTGACTGGACCTGACTTGCTGGGACCCTAGAGTCAGATCTGTGACCAGAAACTGCAGCAACATTCCAAGGGTTCTGGCTCCTAGCCACCCCACCTACCCTTTCACTAAGGGCTGTGCATGCAGGTGATCCTGTGGGTCTCAGCCCAACCTGTCAGGCACTCTCCTGACCTTGACCTTGTGACTGCTGAGAGTTTTCAGTCCAGCCTCTGAAACCTCTTCACTCTGTTCTAGTGGCCATGCCATTCTCTGACCCTGTGAACAGCCACCTAACCTGCAAAGACAGACTTTCCCATTTTCCAGGGCCCTACTTCTAATGTATCAAGTGAGATACCACAGAGCATGGATATCTTGTAAAGTCTGCATCCTTAATTGTTTGCAGTAGAAATCTCAATGCCCTGTGACAAGAGAGACAGTGTACAGGAAGGCTCTTATTGTTTCTGTAGTTCTCAGCCTCATGGTTTGGGAGGAAACAGGCTGCAAACTGGTTTTGGGGATATGGCTGCAGAGGTGTCTGGTATTGTTGAACTTGTTTTTTGAGTGGTTCTGACTTCCTGGAGATAATCAAGGGTTTGACTGTGGATGCCACCTGATGAGAGCTTGAAGACATGGGGGTCATCACAGGTCTCACTCCAGGTGCACCCACATTGTCAGTCCCAAGATAACCCAGGTAACCCAGCTCTTCAACTAGTGGAGATTAGTACATATATGTGGGAAGCACCCTCTTGGTCAGCCTGGACCAATCCATCTTGAAGACTTTCCACTGCAGGATCTTAGGGCAGTATGGGATGTTGGAGACCAGGTGTTTCAAGCTAAATCTTTATGAACAAGGAAAAGGCTCAAGTGCTAGTGGGTCTTACCAGAGATGGCACAGTGGCCCCCATGTCTGAGAAGAATAGCTTTCTCCTGGGAGACCCTCAGAAGCTGGAGATTTTTCAACACCTCCGAGATGCCCCTGCATTGATACCTCTGGCCTGAAACTCTCCTGATTGATGACTCATCACCCAACTATCCAGAAAAATCTAAATGAAATGTATTCAAGTGAAAATCTTCATGCCTTCACTGTGGCCTGAATGTGGGTTGCCCCCGCACCAAGTCATAGGATGAATTCTGACCCCAAAGGTATCAGGAGGCCTCTGGGAGGGAATTAGGTCAAGTGGGTGGGGCCACAACAGTGGAATTAGTGCCCTTTTCAAAGAGGCCCAGGAGCTCATTCACCTGCCTCCACCACACAGGGATTCATGCAGAAGGCTTTTCCCTGAGCTAGAAATGGCAAGACACAGAATCTGCTGGGAACTTGATCTCTGACTGTCCAGCCTCCAGTATAGTGAGGAATGACTTTACATTGTATATAACCTACCTAGTCTTTGGCATTTGGTTCTAGCAGCCTGAATAGACTGGGACAACCTTCCTGTAAACCTGCTACCCCTGGAGTATCTCAGTCAATGGCAAGGTCATCCTTCCCTGGGAATCACATTTGTCACCTTGCTTTTAGCAGTTCTTCAGGACAATCAGTCCCATCTCTGGAACACATGGAGTCAGCTCCCTGGGGTTCTTCACTGTCCCCACTGGATCCCAGCTCCATCTCTTCTGACCTCTCACCTCTTGCCCTCCAGCCCTGCACCCCTCCCAAACTACCCTGCTCACCAGAGCACTCTGGATGATGTCCCCCAACATGGAACAGACCCTGTGAGTCCTCTGCTCAGAACTTTTGTGGATTTCTCATCTCATTCTCAGTGAAAGGGGAGGAAGACAGCAGGACTGAGGTGTACATGTGGCTCTCACACCAACTTCATTCCTGGCTGTATAAAAATGGGCACCTCTCTCTGTGACTCAGTTTCCTCTCATCTGTTTCTGCTTAAGTCACTAGATGTGAATATGTTAAGAGAGAGAGGGGTTAGCAGTGCAGGGGTCCTCCAAGGTCTCCTGCATGCCCTCTAACTCTGACTCACCATCAAGCCTGTGCTTCCTGATTGACAGTCCTAGTCCTGCACCCCACACGTGAAGGCCCTCCTCCTCCTGCTTCCACAGGCTCCATCCCACCTGAAGGCCACCTCTGCTGATGCACAGATTCCCAGAGAGTATGGTTACAGCTGCATTTGAAACATTGAAAAATGTAAAGGGGGGAAAAAAGGAAATGAAGGCACAGAAGAGGGGAAGAAAATTTTCCTGTGAGAAATGGGTGGTGGTTGCATAGGTAGAAGAAATGTGGATTTATTTTCCAAGCAGGGCTAGGAAGTGCAGAAACCTAGCCAGTCCCTGAGCACATGACCTCCTAGCAGCAATATCTGAAAATGTGAAGAATGTCTCTGTTTACCCAGGATCTCTGATCACTTGCTGGATTCCTCTCCACTGACATCATCCACAGCCTCCAGCAAGGCTCAACCTGCTGACTCACAGGATCTTGCATCTGTCCCAAGCTCCAGACCTTGACATTCACTGTCATATCAATGGAAGATTTTTAAAAAATATACTTTTTCCTTACTGGCCCCCAGTAGAGCTCCTCCCCCAGCTTCTCATTCCTCTTTGGGTTCCATGGCTAGGGGTGTCAACAACTCAGACAGTCCAGTTGTCTCTTGCACTGCCATGTTAGTTTGGACACTTTGGGCTACAGGGAACCACATTCCCAATAAACTAAGTAGTTCCGAATATGCCAAGGAATTTAGAAGAAGACCTGGAAGGATGACAGCAGGCACTATCTACCCCATCTTTGCCCAAAGCAACAGAAAAGGGGTTGTTCTTGGAGCAACCTCTTTACACCAGTACTTTGACCAGGAATGAGAACATTACCCAGGACCAATTGGCCAGAGTGAGGTCATGGGCAGCACTCACACAAGGGAACACTGAGGCATCTGACCAAGTGACTGGGAGAGCCAGGACTGGTTTCAACTGCTCCCAATTCCTTCCCATTTTGCCTAGTCAAACAGTGCAGCTGGCAGAGAGGCAAGCCCAGTCCAGAGGCAGACCTGGGTTTCCTCACTTGCTCCCTTCTCTTCCAGCATCCTGCCCAAGCTGCAGTCTCATCCATTCCTCCCCTCAGGTGTGTCTCTGGAACTGCCTCTTCCTAGACCTGCCTCTGATCATCTGTCTCGTCAAAAACTGACTGATGCCTGATCTCTCAAGCATGAGGCTCACCTGATCACTCCAGCACCCAAGTGTCCTGGTGGCTCTCTTATTCACTGTGTTAGCTGGCTTTCCATCACTGTCACCAAAATACCCCCAAAAAATCTAGAGGAGGAAAAGCTTATTTCTGCTCACAACTTCAGAGGTTCTGTCCATGACTGAATGACTTCATCACTCTGAGCTTGAGGTGAGGAAGAACATCATGGTGGAAGTGTGGATGAATGCTGTTCAGCTCATGGCAACCAAGAGAGAGAGAGAGAGAGAACGCTTCACTGACCAGGGACAACATATAAACTGGAAGACACACCCAAAGACCTGCTTCCTCCAGTTTCGTCCTGCTCACTTATAATCACCACCCATTAATCCATTCAAGTTACAAACCCACCAAATAGATTGACACACTGATTAGATTACAGCTCTCATGATCTAATCCTTTCACCTCTGAACCCTTCTGCATCATCTCACACATGAGCTTTCAGGGGATAGTGCCTATCTAAACCATGACATCTACCATACTAGGTACAAACCTCCTCACACTTGAAGTCAAGGCCTTTGGCAGTATGATCATTAATAAAATAAAATCAGTGCTGTTTGAATCTAGACCCTGAGGGGAACTGAGAAAGAGAAAAATGACCTTCCTGATAACACATGACCCAGGCATAATCTCCCCAAATCAACACAAGCAATGCTAATGGAATGAAAAGCTCAGGTAGGACCACATGGTCATTATATCAAAAACTAGGTGGAGACTGACTCTCAGGCCATCCCCTTTCTAACATGAGTGACAGTTAACTTTTTGGGGGAGGGGGTGAGTGAATACTGGGGGTTGAACTCAGGGACACTCAGCCACTGTACCCCACCACCAGTCTTATTTGGTATTTTATTTAGAGACAGGGTCTCTCTAAGTTGCTTAGTGACTCACTCTTGCTGAGGCTGGCTTTGAACTTGCAAATCTCCTGTCTCCGAGGTACTGGGATTGCAGGTGTGCACCACTGTGCACGGCTGACAGTGGCCTCTTTACTGATGACTGTAACTCTCTGTTAATCTTCCCACCCCTGATATAAAAGTATTTAAGATGCCCAATCACCAAGCTGCCTCACTTCTCCTTGGAGAATTTAACATATTTTTGGAGCAGGACAATCCCTGAAGATGTGATAACTGAGAGTCTGGTGTCTGATGCTACTGGCAGCTCAGGTCCCAGCCAAGACACAGGGAACATCTCTGTGCCATGCTCCTTTCTAAGTGCCAGTTGGGGAGTTTGTGACTTTGGGTAAGCACCTTTCTGAGTTGGAGGTCTAGGACAAAGCCAGAGAACCTGAGGAGAAGTGGGTCACTCTCCCTTGCTGCTCCATTGCAGATGTCACCAAATGATCATAACATTGCATCCTGCTTGGCGTTGGGATGACTTCAAATCCAATCAAATGACTTGTACCTGTCACAGTGGGCTGGATTATGCAGCATTAAAAACAAGAGAATTGTTTCCAGACTAATTAAAACAAAGGTGTTCTTTTCCTTTGGACTGCAGGCCCCACAGGTGGGCTGCTACTCTGCTTTATGTGATCTGCACCCCAGGACCCCAGGCTCTCTCACAGCATTCCCCAACATCAGCTCAAGTCTCTGCACAGGCTGTTCTGAGCAGTTCAGGGTATTTAGCTGTAACTATGGCCTCACCTGTGTTAGGGGTTTAATCATGTCACCCCAACCTTGATATGATCAATAAATCAATGAGGAATGGGCACGAGCCTTGTTCAAATGGCACGTTGGCCCCACACCTGCATACGACTTGCTACCTTCTCTTCTCCTGTTGGAGGGCATGTCTTCTCTGCACACCTGGAACTGCCTCACTGTTTCCCTGGAAGACAGCAGTTCACCATGTGGTGGAGTGTTGTTTATCAGCTGCTTTCCCTGATGGACATGCAGACTACATGTGTCCCCACTTGTTTCTACTCCAGTCAGAGTTATACCACACAGCTGCATGCAGACTGTTTGCACACCTGTACACAGATATGCATCCTGGCTCTCTGTCTCTCAAAGATATAGCATGTTCTTTTGTCCTCTCTCTGATTTCTTCCTCTCTTTTGCACACAGCTCCTAAGAACTGGCAGACCTTGGCTGATGCAGACATCAAGGCACAGTGCTGTGTGCAGCCAGGGGGGCATCTGGAGGAGAAGCACTGACTCTGGTCCTGGAAAGGAGGGTCTGGACTCCATGGTGGGCAGCAGGGACCATGGCTCTAAGGCTGCCTCTGGAAAGCCCCTGCTTCTTTGGATGGGAATTGCAAAATGGCCAGTTCCATAACTTCTGGGATGAGGAGAGACTGATTTCTGCAGGGTAGACCTTATGCCTCCCATACAGATGGAACCCAGCTTGGGCTCTGGAGACACCCATGATTCACACAGCTGGTAGGTGGCATCTGCAGGAATTCTGCCACATACATTGTTGAGAGGTTGAAGAAGGTCATTTTCAGTACAGAACCCAAGGCCCAGGTCACAGTCCTGGGATGCACATGGGAGGCTGGTGTGGCTTTGCCTGAATTTATGGACCAATCATAATGGACACAGACTGTGACTCTGGAGCAGGTCCTGGAGACATTGCCCAGGCCCCACCTGCCAGGCTCCACATCAACCCTTCCCTTGCTAGGGCATGGAGAGGCTGGAGGTCCAGGTTATGCTGGTGGGCAGTCATGCTGGCCTGGCTGTGTGTGGAAGTTCAGGCTCCAGCATTGCAATGTGCCCCACAGATTCCAGCTCAACCCTATTGATTAACCAGTGGGGAAACCCAGGTCAGGTCCTTGTCCAGAGAAGGTGTGAGTCCAAGCACATGTGCAAAAAAGGTAGGTTGGTGGAAACCAGGCCAAACCCAGTTTGTAAAATTAAACTGTCTGAATGAACAAATTTAAACAGAGATCTGTTTTCCAGCTTTAGAAACTCTGGAGATATGACCATGTTCCATCCACACAACTGTGCATGGTGGTAATGAACTAGAGACAAGTGGCAGATCCTCAGATCCTGGACTCTCCAGTATGCCATAGTTCCTACTCTGCCCAGCTACCCTGTGTACCAGCTGGTCCCTCTGCTCATTCGTTTTCCTGGCCTGACAGTGGAGGTGGTTGGGCTTATGTTCCTGCTTTGGTGTACAAAGAATGTTCTTAAATGAATTTCCCTCCACTCTTGTGATCTGGTCACAGTGAATAGATAGGGTTTTCTGATGGAAGCCATGAGGTGAGCGAGGTAAAGACATGCTCAAGATCAAGCAGGGCTCCTACACATGAACTCCAGTCTCCTGCAATTGCAAGCTCCTCCCACCATGTGGAGAGAGGCAGGAGACAGAACCTGGTTGGGAAACACTCCGGCTGTGCAAGGTAGACCCAGTGGAAAGGAACAAGGGGATCATCAGGCCCAAAGCCAGACATGAACAGCCAAGGTCAGAGCCAACTTTGCACAATGTCACCAGTTCCAAGCAGCTTCTTCTCCAACTACTAACACACTGATCCATTTGTGGCAGCATGTGGAGCCCAGAAAGGGACAGAAGCAAGACACATGGAAAGAGAAAGACAGAGACAGAGAAAAGTGCACAGAGGAAGACAGACTGAAAGAGAGAGAAAAAGAAGGTGAGGGTGAGAGGAGGAAAACCCCAGAGAGCAGGGGACAGAAAGGGAGGTTGGGGTGGGACAGAGTACAAGACCTTCAGAGAGCTGGGAATCATTAGGCTCCAGGGATCAGGACTCCAAGATGAGAAGCTGCTTCCACCACCCAGGAACTCATGCAGGTACCCCACTTTGTTCCTGGATCCCCAACCCCAGATTCACAGGACCATAAGTGTTGTGCACATTGGACACCACAGGCCTATGTCTTCTGAGGGTCAAGTTTGCCAGCCCATCTTTGGCCTTTTCTCCCAGACTGTCAGCTGTCCCCATCCTGAAGAGAACAGAAAACCCTTCCTTTCTGCTCTCCCATGGGCAGAGGGAATCCCCTGGGGTTCTGTGGGGAGATTCTGGAAGGAGTGCCCCTGCTCAAAGCCCTGGGTCTTGCATTATGGATTCATAGCAGATGCTCTGCTCAGGAAGTGTGAGGGTACAGATGTGTATCTGTGGTCTCCATGGAGACCTGCCAGCAGGGCAACCTCCTGGGCAGCTGGGCGGTAAAACTTTTGTGTTTGCCAAGACTTTTGTTGAATGCAAACCATATAAGCAAATCTACCAGGTGTCCCAAGAGACATGAGTTTCCCTCCTGGCCACACAGAGCCTGGTAGGCCAGGACACCCATTTGGGGACCTTGATTAACTCTCTTGAAACCATAGGCACAGGTTCTGGTTGACTGAGGATCAGCTCCATTCGCTGTTTTTGAAATAGGCTGAAAAATAGGTTCTACTATGAAGGCCCCACATCTGCCCTGAAGAAAGAAAGCAGTCCTAGGTGACTTGAACAAGAAATAGGAGCATGTTTGGGAGGCAGAGGCAGGAGGAGGCTGTGGTGGGCTGTTTGTTCATTCAGCAAAAACAAGAGCCTTGGTAGGAATCAGCAGTCAACTTCTCACACCACATCTTCTCTCATGGAACTCACTGGGCCCTCAACACATTGTCAAGTAAATAGTAAATAGGATGCTGCCAGCCCATGAGACAAGTTTGCACCATGAGCTGGAGAATGTTGAAGGTGTGTGTCACATATAGGCATGCAGACAGCAGTGACACATGAGTGGGAGCTGAAGATAAGGGTAACCAAGTTAGAGCACAGGGAAGAATGGCCCAGGAGGGAATAGCTAGCTCAAAGGCTCAGAGTCCACATTAGGCAGAGTCTAAGGCCTTCAGAATTATTCCCAACCTCTCAGGATACTTCGTGGCTTCCAGAGGATGGAGGAAAACTCTGAGGTGAGCTTGTATGATTCACTTCCTCATCCAAGAGTGGGGGTGTCGAGGGCTGCAGAGAACTCCATGGGGCCCCTCTTGAGTTAACTTGTCCACAACCTGACCAGGACCTTTGTGCCTTAAAGTCACAGAGCAGAAGACTCCTTCAAGGTCACCTAGGGCAGTGTTTCCCACACATGGGCACCCACCTCCACCGGCAGTATGTGATGACTACTTCCCACCTGCGCACATCACCTATATTCCCAGTCTTATATCTCCTCTCTATGGGACCTATGGGAATAATAATCATTATCTTATTGCTAGTTCTTTTCTTGCTAATAGCTACTAAAATACCACTATTTGAAATCTCCCTATTTTAGTTAGTTCTTCATTGCTGTGACCAATAGTTCTGATAAGA
This sequence comes from Sciurus carolinensis, assembly GCF_902686445.1. Lineage (NCBI taxonomy): Eukaryota > Metazoa > Chordata > Mammalia > Rodentia > Sciuridae > Sciurus > Sciurus carolinensis. Next base: position 1,094,360 of record NW_025920158.1, on the reverse strand, counting down.
ATAACTTAGAGGAGGAAAAGTTTATTTTGACTCCTGGTTTCAGAGTTTCAGTCTATGGTCAGTCAACTCCATTGCTCTGGGTCTGAGGTGAGGCAGAATATCATGGTAGAAAGATGTGGTACAAGAAAGCAGCTCTGGACGTGATGACAAGGAAACAGAGAGAGAGTTCCACTCAAAAGGGACAAAATATAAACTCTAAATGCAGGCTCCCAGTGACCAACTTACTCCAGCCACACCCTGCTTGCCCACAGTTACAGCCAGTTAATCCATATGGATTAATCCCCTGGTTAGTCCACAACTCATAATCTAATTATTTCACCTGTGAAAATTCTGACAGACATGAACTAAATAATTTATGTGAACCAACAAAATATGTTTGAGGACTTCGGTGTCTGGAGTGTCAGTCAAGAAATACCTATTTTCATGGACGGAAACCTCATGATCATATTCAATCCCAATTGCCTCCCAAAGGCCCCTCTCCCAACTACCATCAATATGTGAATTTGAGAATTACATTTCCAACACAAGAATTGCATTCAAATGACAGCAGAATCTCAGAATCAAGAATTTGTTCTCTGAGCCCACATTGCACAGAGCAGTGTAGAATAGCAAACATCGTCATGATAAGAAGACAACTGCCAAATCAACCCACTGCTTGTACATGTATCCCTGTTCAAACACTCCCCCACACACTTAACATGGGGTCACCACTCCACCGTGTAGAGATGCCTCTGCTGGATCCTTCCTCCCAGGTGCCAGGTGACCTCAATGTCTGAGAGTACCATACAAATTTTATGTCAATGAATTGCAAAGTGCAGTTGCACATCTTGCAAAAGATGAAGCATTTCAAAAAATGGCTGAAAATTTTTCTGACGTGACTCTAATAACAGGCAGGGCATCTTCAGATGGCAATGTGGGAGCATCAGTTCAATTGATACAACAGGTGCTTCAAATGAGAATAATTTTCATATTCAAGGACAGCACATGAGGCACAATACCTATATGACTCACAATAAAATTCAGCAATGTAAGAAAATGGGAAGAAGCCGCTCTCAGGATAAAGAGGAAGTCCACACTTTTAATAGTTCTGCTAAAAGAACAATATATAAATTTCAGACATTACTTGCCTTGGGTCACAAATGAGGCTGACCTTCTAGGCAAGAGTGAGAGAGATATAACTCTGCGTGTAAAGCAGTTATCTACATTTGCTGTAAATATTGCCTCTGGCTGTCATTTGTTTCAGTAAATGTATGGTTTTGAGATAGAAAAACCTGGGAAAAAGCAGAAAAGATGGACACAACAAGTTGAGGCTCCATTCCTCATTTCTATGATTCCCACTGGTATCAATTAGGCAGTGAGCAGAGATGGATGGAACCCCTCAACTGTCCAATATGTAGTGCTCATCCAAACCCTTGCTAACTTTTTCTTCCTCCATAAAAGTCCAGGTGAACTCTCTCAGTGGATTCTCCCAAATATGAGGCAATTAGTATCTTTTTAGCACAAGTATATCCCACAAAACATCTGAGACATACTTACACTAAAAATGTTTACATTGTTTTCTTCTGAACTTCATTTACCTGTCCTGTACTTTAAACTCTGGCAGAGTGGGGCATGTCATGGGGCTGATATAGGAATCAACTGCACAGGAACAGACTATTCTCAAATTAGGAACCCTAAGAATATACAAGGAGGAAGAAAGTGAGATGGGAGACACCAGAATTGCTGCAGTAATGATTGTTTAGAAATGTCAGCAGGAAAATATCCACTAAAGGAAGTCTGTGGTCCAGAGAGCAATTATTTTTATTCTCCTAAATTGTTCTTCTTATTCCAGGGAGTTAACAGAAAATAATTTTTTTTCTCTATGGTGGTTTGTGCCAAAGGAAAATTCATGCCATAACTCTGAACTTACCATCTAATACCAATTGTAAAGAGATACTTATTTATTAATATTTTCATAAATATTTAAGATGATGCATCTAACTGCCAATGATGACCCATAAACAAACACCCAGGACTTCCAAGCTAATTATTAGGGTATCCCAGGGAGAGATGCTTCATGTTCTAATAATCAAGTAAATTAAACAAATATTTGAAATGAGCTTCAAAATCAGATCAATATATCAATAATTCACCAGGAGATGAAGGGCTGCCAGAGTGGAGTACTGATCAGGTTGCCTGCTGCCTGTGCCCTGCAGATGTGCTTCTTCTCCCATCTTTCTTTCCAGTAGTTGATACAAGACTGGTACAATCTTGGACTCCCTTTGTCATGGTTGAAATCTCAAAAATGCACCTTTTTCCTAACTGCTTTGACTTCCTCCAAAGAAGGTGAGGGAAGTTCAAGGGCTATAAGGGAGAAAAGATAGTACCTTTCCTGGGTAGATCTCAATTGGGTTTGAATGGCTTTGGTGTCCTGGCCCCAAAGTGAGAAGACTGGACTGTGAAGTGAGCCCAAGACAGCCTGCAAAGGACCATGGCCTAGCCTGGTTCACTGGGTTTTCCAGGAACCAGCATCATGGGAGAAGAGCAGCACCATTCCAGTTTATTAAGTAGGGAACTGAGGAGGAAGACCAAGAGGTGCGAGAGCTGCTTCCAGGGAACAGTGGGAAATTGTTATTTCCCTGCGTGGAAATGGTATAAGGCAGCATATGGAGGTGGGTGTCTCAACCAAGTTCACATGGACACATCAAGAATAAGAAGGGCCGGGCATGGTGGCACACGCCTGTCATCCCAGCAAAGAGGGATGCTGAGGCAGGAGGATCCAAGGTCAATGCCAGCTTCAGCAATTTGGTGAGACCTGACCCTGTCTCAAAATAAAAATAAAAAGGGTTGAGGATGTTGCTCCACTTGGCTGCATCTCTGGTACCAAATAAAGAATGAAAGGCAAATTTCCTTCTATCCCACACACTTCTGCCCAGGATATCACCAACATTGGAATTAAGAGAGAAAGCAGGAAGCTTTGCAGATATCCTTCAATGAGTACAACATCAGGCTCATTTGGTATTCATTTATCAAGTCCTTACTCTGCCAGGCACTGTGTTAAGGAGCCAAAGGCTGAGAACACAGAAATAAATAACTCTCCATCCTCAAGGGACAGTAGTTGACAGGTCACATTCTGTGCACCTGGGGGTTCTAGTCCATGCATGGAGAGGGGAGAACTTCTCCTTGAACCTTGCAGTGAATGCACCAGAAGAATACACCAACTCAGCCTGAGAGTCAGAGGAGATGTCCCTGAGGGGAGAAGGTCTACATGGAGTTGGAAATGATTAGAACTAATCCAGGCACAAGGCTTGGGTGAAGAAGGGTATGGAGTCTGCCATGGGCATAGGGAAAGTTTGTGCAGAACCCCTGAGTTATAGCAGAGCTCACTGACCCCTCCCTCATTTTCCTTTACTCTGAGTATTGGGTCTCCTCACTTAGTAGAAGGACAGTTGCAAGTAATTAAAAAAAATCCCGCCAACTGTGAGTTAAATCACAGGGCAATTATTCAAGTCCCACAGAAAACCCAGAAGAGAGAGCTCTTGAGGTTGGATCAACATGCAACTGAAAGGTCAGTCTTTCTCCTCATGCCCATCATCTTTAGAGCCGTGGCTTTGGTCTTCAGGCCTGTCCTTCCATATTGCCCACACATGCATGGTGTCTATACATAGATTCCAAAAATATGGAAGGGCAAAGGTGAGATTCTCTCCTCGTGAAGTCCTCTCTTCAGATGAGCACAGAGATGAGCTGGAAGCTGTCATTGACCTCAACCTATGGCTGCAAGCCCCACTGAACCAGTCACTGGCACAGTGAAGGGAATAAAGCTTAAACCAGTTGTGTTTGATCTCTAAGAGCCAGGAGTTGCCTTCTTGGGGGTGAGGGCAAGAAGAGGGGACAGACTTTTGGTCAGGCACTAATGTACCTGCCTACATTTTGTCCATATAGAAAGTACATGGACAAAATGATAGGCAGAAGTACTGCTGAATCCTCCCTCCAAAGAGGATGTGGGTAAGCGTCATCCCAGCCCTCTCTGTCTGGAAACACACCATTGTTTTCACATGGTATGAAACCCGGGGACCTCAAGAGGGAAGGGGCATCCATAGGTCCCCGGGGCAGCAATGGAGATGACTTGGCAATGAAGCTCTTGACTCCTGTCTCAGAGTCTTTCCAACACTGCATTTCCTCTTGACCTATGTAAAATATTTTAAAAGAGCATTATAAAAATATTTAAGGGTTTTAATTTCACATTTTTCTACCATAAAAATTAATTGACTTTGTTGATTAAAAGAAATGTATTCAGACTCCTCTTGAATGAAGCAGTAGAAGCAAACTGCTTCAAGTCACTGCAGGATGCAGGCTGTGCTTCAAGAACACCACACATCCACCCCACTGCCACAGTCAAACTGTGAGATGAGAGATGCTGTCATCTCAGTTTCAGAGGGGAAAACTGGAGCACAGAGATTCAAGATTTGTCCAGTGTCACACAACTATTAAACCAGAGAACCCAGATGTGAATCCAGGTAACTTGGCTCCAGATGAACAGAGCATAAAGACATTCAGCTTCCATGTGCCTAACACGATGTACTGAATCTAATAGGCAATAAACTTAGCAAGAAAATGATTGGTAATGTTACATATTATAAATGATTAAAAATATAATCAGACAAGAATTGGAATTGATGCAATCACCTCATAAAATTGTTTAGTACTATCAGTCAAAGCTATTATTGACCCAAAGTAAACATAGATATGTGCTGTGATTCACCAACACCACCCCTAAATATACCCAAATGATTTCTGTGTGTACTTTTCCCAAAATCCATGTACTACAATGTTTAAAGCAGCAGTAGTTGTAACAGTTAGAAAAAATTCAAATATCCAGGGGTTGAATAAACTAAGCTGTGTTACACACACACACACACACACACACACACACACACACACATACATGCACACATTCATAATATATAATAATAAACTATCCAATAAAGAGAATGAAAAATCTAAAATTACACATAAAATAAAGAATAAAATTAGCAATTAATAGAAACGATGTTGAGTGAGGAAAAGCCAGAACCATGAAAGCACATGCTCACTCTGCAAACTCATTAATGTAAAGTGCAAACACAGGCCAGGGGCCTCTGTTGGTGTAGACAAAGGCAGAGGGAGATAGGAGGAGGAGGAGCTGCTGAGTGGCGGTGTTTCTCTGAATGGTTGTGAGACATGTGTGCTCTAAAGGCACATTCACCACGTGGGCAAGGATGACATGGGTGAATCTCTACCCACATGGTCTGCTACATGATTGTAGAGGTGGTAGACTCCAGAGCTGGAGTGGACTGTTTCTCTGTATCACCTGCCCTTTTGAACTTTTGCTTTATTTCTTCTTAATTTTTTTCTAGGCAAGATTGTGATATCAAAACAGTCTATGTTTAATTTATTTTTAAAGTTCTCCTTTCAAAACAAGATTTCTCATGATGAGCAATGAATCGCCCTCTTGTCATTGCTCTTGGCTTCCTGTTACACAGGTCTGCTCATGGGCAAGAAAGCAAGAACTCTGCTGCAGCTGGAGATGGTGGAGTTCACTTTCCCCTTCTCAGGCTCTCCTGCAGGATGGGCTTGCTACTAACTCTTTTGCTCCAGTGTTTTGGTCCACAGCTGAAATTGGACTTTGAGCCTGTTCCTATGCAGGGATCTCCTCATGGAAACTTGGGTGGCCACCATTTGGGTTTGGAACCTGTGGGGTTACACTCTTGCTAATGTGCAACCAAGAGAGCAACCAGGGTGGAGAGAGGCAGCTGCCTGGGGATGTGTGGGTATGGGGCACCTACCTTGATGGCAGTGGTCACGGCCCCCGTTAAACAAAATGTCCAAATGTGTCCAGCACCTTAAAGGCTGCACAGAATATTCAACTCAGAAATTCTACTTCTAGAAATTATCCCAGAAAATAACTAATGAGCATTCCCTCTTCCATTCTGTGTGTTTCTACATTATTAATGCTTATGATTAACACAATTTTAACTCAACTATAACTTGGTGAAATAGGAAATTAAAGTTCCCACATGGTTGTTGTAAATAATTGCAAAAATAAGAACTCTTTTGAAACCTGTAATTTTCTAGCTGACAGGTGAAGCAAGAGTCATTTCCTGATGTAATTGTGGAGATGAGATTTCTAAAGAAATGTGTTCATGTTCATCCTGGAATTCAGAGACCAGCCTGGATTTATCATATCTTCCAGGATCCAAATTATCTCCAGGGGATCAAACAGGAAGATGTGTCTGAATTCTGTTATTGTGACTGACAATATATTAATTTATTTTCTCCAGTTTATTATGCTTTATGCTCCCCAATTAGAGTTCTTTGAAACATATATATATATATTTTTTTTGATAGAATAAGCATTATTAGGTCAGTGGATTCATCACATTTGTGAATAATTCTTTCTTGGAAATCCAGAGACATCTGCGTTTTTTTTTGTTGTTGTTGTTTTTGTTGTTGTTGTTGTTGTTGTTGTTGTTGTTGTTTGCGGTGCTGGGGATGCCTTAGCTGCTTGAAGCTGTATCATATGCTTGTGGGTTCTGGTAAATAGAGGCTCTGGGCCTTCCTCTCTAGATAGTGGAGGAATCGAGGTCATTATTGCCTTTGGGATTTCTTCTTGCTATTCTGGTCTGCAAGGTCATTTCTTTAAGTTAGAACCTCATCAAAAGTTGTCTAGCCGGTTTGCAGCTGCGGACAGCTCCAGATGCTGGGGTGCGGGGGCACAGGATCTGGGTCGTGGTCGGGGCACCAGGTTGTGATGGGGGCGGCCTCCCCACTGTGGCGCCACTCACCAGGACCCAGTGCCTTGACACAGGAGACCGAGGTACCAGTTTGTCTCGAGTACTGGGCGGACTGCTTGGAGCGCGGCCCCGGAAGGCATATGGGGTGCGAAAGAGCTGTGTAGGCGGAAGAGGGGAGCTGGGCCTGGGCAAAGGTGGCGCGTCAGAGCAGAGGGGCCTCCGGATACTGGCAAGAGAGCGGCGAGCGCCATTCTGCCTCTTCCTGGCTTGTCGAGGTGGATCGTGCACTTTCTTTCTCCAGGACAGATGTGTGCACACATCACCAATGATGACGGTGTCACCACAGTTTTTTTCAGGTAGTGCCACAGCCCTCTTTACGTGGTGCAGGTGCTTCTGCCTGGCTCTCCTGCAGGGGAGGCTGCGTGTAGTCCCTGTGCTAACGCGGCCCTGCTGAGTGCAGAGGTTTAGACTCTAGGCCTTGGCTTGGGCAACTGCACTTGTAGGCTGGATTTCCTTTGTGAGGTGAAAATAATTAACTCCTGCAGGGATATTCTCAGTATTGTGGGTTGAGTAGTGAGGGATCCCAGCTGCCCTGCCTTGTGCCTTGTGAACATTTCTCCTACCTAGTTCAATCTTAGAGGACTAAGATCACATGTGCTCTCTTTTTTTTTTCTTGGTCCTCTTCCCTTCCCCCACTTGACTGCCAGTTCTGCTCATCTCAGATGTCACTTCCTCTGAGCACCCTCCCTTCTTATCAGGACTCATGTGGGTCTCACAGGGTCATTTCCCTAGCCCTATCACACCTACTATCATTGGTAGATCAAACTGTCAGCATCCTGACAGTGGGGCCTATGTGATCCTTAAGGTCCTAAGGATGTGGGAATCACTGGCCTTCCCTCCTGCTTCCCTTCAGGCAGCTGCAGCTGGGACTTCTTATGTGACCGATCAAAGAGGAGGAAGCAGGGATGTCTGCCTTAGGAGCTGCGACACCAGTACCTGCATCATCCTGCGGACAGTCACAGTGGCCAGATCAATTTTCTGGGGCCCCAGTTCCCAGAGGTGGCAGCAATGGCCTGGTTTCTGGGATACCTGGACAGGAGCACATTCAGAAAGCTGCTGAAGCTTGTGGTCAGCAGCCAGCAGGGGGAGGATAACCGAGAAGCCATGCAGTGCCTGGATGCTAGTTCCAGCCTGTCGGAGTAGTGGCTGGGTGCCCTGCTTGCTGGCACACATATACTTCTCCAGCAGGCCCTCAGGCTTCCCTCCCCCAGCCTGAAGTCCGACGTCTTCAAGGACAAACTCCAGGAACTTGCCATCCCCCAAGACCTGGTTGGGGACTTGACCAGTGTGGTGTTTGGTGGCCAGCGCCCACTTCTGGACTCCGTGGCACAGCAGGAGGGTGACTGGCTTCCCCACATTGCTGACTTTAGGTGGAGGGTGGATGTGGTGATTTCCACAAGTGCCCTGACCTGCTCCCTGCAGTCAGGCATGTTGATGCAGCTGAAGTTTTCTGATGGGTCAGCATACCACTTTGAGGTTCCCACAGCTAAGTTCCAGGAGCTGCGGTACAATGTGGCACTGGTCCTGAAGGAGATGGCAGATCTGGAGAGGAGGTGTGAGTGCAGACTGCAGGACTGAGCCTCCCTTGTCAGAGCTGCAGCTGGTGCCAGAGTGCAACTTCCATTTCCTCTAGTTGGATACTAGACTGCATACCACCCCTCCAGCTGATGGTCTTGACTTCCAAGTGTGGTAAGGTGGTGGTCTGGGGTTCAAATCAGAGCCCTCTGAAGACACCATTGGTTGCTCAGCCTGACCCCACCAAGCTTCTGACCTTCTCTGCTCATTTGCTTTCATAAATGCTGTGTTTTGGTGTGGGCACTTTCATCGTCTGTCTTAAATCCCTGCCCCTGTGGGGCTGATACCATAGTGGGATGGGAAGAGGGGGAAACTTTACAAAATGCATACAAAACAGTGGTACAGCTCATCAAGGCATGACAAGTGCACACTTAATGTAGAGCAGGATGGGATGTGGGAGGTGGGGAGGTTCCTGCCACTGTAAGCTGAGTCGTGGCTGGGCTTCCTGGAGAACATGGTATCTGAGCACACATGAAGGATGGGAGCAGGTGAGTGCAGTCCACTGAGGGACCAGCTGGTGCACAGGTGGCCAGTGGACAGAGACCAGGTATACTGGATGTCATGTACCTGCAGCTAAGAAGGAGCAGGTCATTGGAAGAAGGTAAAGCTGGGGAGGGTACAGAGGTCAGGTCTGAGAAATTCTGCTCAAAGGACTCTGACTGAAATTTAAGCCAAAGGAGAAGCCCTTTGAGGGTTTTTAACAGAGGGTGTGCTCTGGTGATTGTTTTAAAAGGATAGCACTTTTATTATTTAAAAGGTTAACATTATCCAAGGGTGGTGGTACATGCCTGTAATCCCAGACCTTGGGGGGATGAGGCAGGAGGATTGCAAATGCAAGGCTACCCTCAGCAACTTATTGAGACCTTGTCTCAAAATAAATATAAAAAGAAAGGACTGGGGCTGTTGCTCAGTGATAGAGTGTCCCTAGGTTCATTACCCAGTTCCATGAAAATAAGTAAAAGAATTGGGCTGGAGCTGGGGTTGTGGCTCAGTGGTAGAGCACTTGCCTAGCATGTGCATGGCACTGGGTTCAATTCTCAGCACCACATATAAATAAATAAAATAAAGGCCTATCACCAACTAAAAAATTAAAAAGAAAAGAAGTTGTCTAACTGGGGCTGGGATTTTGGTCCAGTGGCACAGCACTTGCTAGCATGTGTGAGGCCCTGGGCTCAATTCTCAGCACTGCATACAAATAAATAAGTAAAGGTTAATTAACAACAAATTTAAAAAGTGTCTAACTGGTGTCCTTTAGGTTGATGCCTCCCTGCTTAGCAACTGTGGCAGCAGATCTATTGAAAATAAGTTAATGTGTCACACCTGAAATTCCAACCCAGGGTCAAAGGCAAAGGAAAAAACACTGATCATCCTGACTACAAGTACACTGAGTTTTATGCCCAGACCTCACTAAATAATTTTTTCTATTATAATGAATTTATAGACACACTAGACTATTTCTGCTGACTTGAGGTTTCTATTTAAAGAGTGCTTTAGAATAGAGTTTTTATTTTATTTATTTATTTTTTGGGGGGACAAGCAAGAAGGGAGAGAGGGGAAGCAGGTTGGTCAACTGGTTTGATGATTTCAGTAGGCTCTTTGGTGTAGGACTGGCAGAGTGGCCTAGGGCAAAAGACCCCTGGAGAGGATGTGGTGGAGGCATTGAGCTGATTAGCTAGTGTGGGTGTAAAAGAAAGACTCGCCATCCTCTGCTTGCTCTAAGCATTAGCCAGCTCTGGGAAGGGTGGTCCCTTTCTGCCCAGCAAGGCCTGGATGACAAAGCTTCAGAAAACACACTAAACCGTGCATGGCTAATATTAAGGGTCACGCCCCCTGTGACGTGGGAGTCAGAGGTGAGACTCCCTCCTGTCCTACAGCCCCACCACCCTGGATGGTGAACTCAAGTGTTCACATGCTTGGAATTCAGGGCACAGAGGTGCATGGGAGAGAGAGATGTGACCCTATCACAGGCCTCTGAACCTCTGCCCCTGCTGACCAGGTGTCTTCCATTCCCCAGAGCTGAGAAAGTAGGTTTATGCATATTAGATGTTCAGTCAGGGGCAGTCACAAACAACAAAACTGGTGCTTTCCTTAGTTCAGGAGGTTTATTAGTTAAGTCAGCAAAAATGTCCTTTAGGGAATGAGGGGCACAACTCCAGGGCAGTCAGAGCAGGAATTCAGTGGCCTTTCCCTAATTGAAAAGTGGATCTAGGTTGCAGTGAAGACCACCACTCTTCCTCTTCTCTCCTGACCTGAAAAAAGTAATGTCTGCTGCACACTTCCAGTATCAGTGTCCACTGTACCACTTCTGTGATTTATGTGATAAAAATTAACTCTGGAAATAACAGCTATAATCAACATGGAACATTGTGTTTTCCAAAAATGGCCACAATATGCTCTTCCCAAAGCTTGGAGTTATTGTTTTGTTTCTGTCTCTCCCTCTGGAGTCAAGTGAGCTTTTGTGACTGTCCTGAAGGATGGAATGAATGCACTAGAAGTTAAGCTGGAGAATTGACAATTTTAGCATGGAGAAGGCAATTCAACCTTTGCCTGGTCATCTGTGACCCTCCTGCTTTGGAATCCAGCTATTACACTCTCCAGAAATTCAGGGGCCACTTGGAAAGACACAGTGAAGGTGAGGGTGATGTTTGCATCTCCTGGCATGCATATCAGGAAGCCCCAGGGCCACTCCTTAGCCTTCTACTGCCTCTTCAAGGCCCAGAGGAGCAGAGATGACCAAGTCCCTCCACCTCCACTCAAGTGAAATGAAATGGGGGAAATGGACATTTTTCTTTTGAGACACTGATTTAAGGATTTTTTTTAAACATAGCAATAAACAATGCTAAAATAAAGTCTGTAGCATGGAAGAATTCTGTTAATATTCATACAATTATTTTTTCTAATCAATCTCAACTATACCCTATACCAAAGAGAAAAATTTGAAAGCGAAAAGCAATCTTGAGCGTTTGAAATATGTTAAATTATGTGTAAAATATATTCTATGTGAAGCAATACTTCTTTAAAAAGTAATATATAGAAAAGTAGAAATTTGTATTTGTGCTAATTTCAATTTATGTGAACACATATAAATTTCTATGCATATCCATTTGTAGGTTATAGATAAAGTACCATAGAAGGATTACCAGATTTGTATCTATTACCTATGGATTAGATACATTAGGTGCAGATTAATAGATCAATGCCAATTTGCTCATAATATGTAGATTACCTAGAAATTAGATACAAACATGTATATTATATGTAGATTAATATAACTAGATATAGATAGAATCTAAAGATATCAATATTATTACATTATTACTTCTGATTTATTTTTTGGTTCTATAATCAGGACAAAATAGTAAATCTTTTATGTTAAATGGTGTTAAAATTTATTCCTATATTTGATAGTAATTGAACACCTTAAACATTATAAATTTTGCTCTTTTATAACAAATAAAAAGGGTAATAATTCTTAATCAACAAACTTGTAGCTTTTTCTACTTGAAAGTTGGGGGAAAACATATCAAGAAGCCCAAGAGCCAGGTGCAGTGATGCAAGCCTGAAATCCCAGTGGCTTGGGAGGCTGAGGAAGGAGAATCATGAGTTCAAAGCTAGCCTCAGCAAAAGTGAGGTGCTAAGTAACTCTGTGAGACCCAGTCTCTAAATGAAATACAAACTAGAATTGGGGATGTGGTTCATTGGTTGAGTACCACTGAGTTTAATCCCTGGTACTCCTCCCCTAAAAGGAGCTCAAGAGCAGATAAAGAAAAATTAATGACAATTACAATATACCTGTTACCAACACCTTTTAAAAAATCTTATTTTTAAGAGTGCAAAGGCTTTTTTAAGCAAGAGGGATTCTCGATTCACTTTGAAATGATATGCCTATCTGGCTTTACACTACCTCTCATGTTCATCAGTTAAATGAGGAAAAAAAAAACTTAAGAAATAAAAAGTTCATCTTCATTCTTCACTCTGAATCAACAAACTTTCTTTCTATTCAGTTTAACCCACTTAATCTCTCTTTTTTCATGTCTCCTTTTTTCAAAAAGCAGCAATGTTTCCTCCTTTCTGAAATAATCTTTTATTTAATCAGGTTAACCAGTATTACTTAGGTCATCTGTAGGATAAAATGAATCTTCTGCTTTTCATTGTGTTATCTATTAATCATGGACACCTTTTTTCTAAAAATTTTTAAATTTATTTTAATTAGTTATACATGACAGTAAAATGCACTTTGATACATCATATATAAAGGAGTATAATTTTTCATTTTTCTGGTTATACATGATGTATAGTTCTACCAGTCATATAGTTATATATGTAGATAGGGTATTAATATCTGATTCATTCTACTATCCTTTCAAACCCATACCCGCTCCCTACCCTTCACTCCCTGAGTCTGAAATAACTATTCTTCCCTAGCTCCACCCCACCATTGTGAATTAGCATGTGCATATCAGAGAAAACATTCAGGTTTTGGATTTTTGGGATTGACCTATTTCATTTAGCATGATATTCTCCAGCTTTATCCATTTACTGGCAAATGTCATCATTTCAGTCTTCTTTGAGGCTCAGTAATATTCCATCAAGTGTGTGTGTAAGTGTATATCTATATCTATCTATCTATCTATCTATCTATATAAAGATATATATATATATATATATGTGATATATATATATCACATTTGTTTTACCCATTCATCTCTTGAAGGGCATCTAGGTTGGTTCCATAGTTTAGCTATTGTGAATTGAGCTGCTATAAACATTGATGTGACTGTGTCACTGTAATATACTGATTTTATGTCCTCTGGGTATAAACCTATAAGTGGAATAGCTGGGTCAAATGGTTCCATTCCAAGTTTTCTGAGGAATCTCCATACCACTTTCCATAATAGTTGCATCAATTTGCATTCCCACCAGCAATGTATGAGTCCTGTTGCCCCACATCCTTGCCAACATTTATTGTTGTATTCTTGATAATTGCCATTCTGACTGTGGTGAGATGAAATCTTAGAGTAATTTTGATTTGCATTTCTCTAATTGCTAAAGACAATGAACATTTTTTTCTTGTATTTGTTGATTGATTGCATTTCTTCTTTTGTGAAGTGTCTGTTTAGTTCCTTAGCCAATTTATTGTTTGGGTTATTTGGCTTTCTTGGTGTTAAGTTTTTTGAGACCATTATATTTCATGCAGATTAATGCTCTCTCCAAGGTGCATGTAGTAAATATTTTCTCCCATTCTGTAGGTTCTCTCTTCACATAATTGATTATTTGCTTTTAAGCTGACTTTTTCTCAGTGAAAACATGTCTGAAGGAATAGGAAGATAGCATATATCCAAAGCTGAGCAAGGAAATTATCAGAGGCACCAATTAATGAGGTCCAGGTGTTGTTCTCTCTGCTACTCTTGAATAGCAACAGTTCAATTTCCTTTGATGATTTGGATCAGTCACTCCAGCCAGAAGGAAAACCCTTTTCCAGTTTTTGACTTAGTGAACTAAATAGCCCCAACCTCCAGGTATGTGACTCTTATCCACTAACTTGATAAAACTACTGTTGAGTTCCCAGGTGGAAACAGTCCCCAAGGGAATCTAGGATCTCTGATGCAGCAGAACTGAAAGTCATTGGGCTGGAACATTATCTTAAGGCCTTTGCAATGTTGGGATACAATGCAGATCATTTCAGGAATGTCTTCACAGAGGGGCTTTACCTAAAACCTCATGCATTATATTTTGATCATTGATTAAGTTCAGTTGTGAGATAGTCCATGGTAATTACCATTGTTTATAAAAAGGAGCACATGTGAAGGCTTTAATAGGCCAACATCCATACCAAACATCCAGCAATGTCTGCTTTTAGAAATACCATGCAAAGACCACCTTCCCCAGAGCTGAGTCTTTTTTTCAGAACCTTGGGTTTCAAACTGCTAGTCACAAAGTATGAGGGGCATGAAATAAATTGACTGGATTGGCACCATATATTAAAACACAAAACAGAACAAAATAGAGAATACAATAAGAAATAACAGAGAACATTGCAAGTAGTAAGATATGCCCAAATTTTAACCTTCTATTTGAATTTGAATGTGTGTAATCCTGTGTTGAGTCATGATACAAAATGTACTCCTTACTGCAATTTATCCCCAAAAAAAGAACAAATGAAGGAAAGAAAGAAATTTCTTTTCTTAGGACTTATACCATGGAATTGCTGGTGCAATTTTTGGAGAGAAGAGTTATGAAGTGATTTTATGGCATTAATTTTAGAGTAAAACTGACACACAGTATTCAACTTACAATTATTGAAAGGATAATATATTAGCATTAACACATGTGACACTACCTAAGACTCTGTTCTAAACAATCACTACTAATCCTGTCCCCTTGGAACTGGCATTATGGTTATCATCATTTTGCCAGTGAGGAAACAAGCACAGAAAGTTGGTTTACTGAAGGTCAATGGTCCAGAGGCTGCAGAGTGAGCACTCAAACACCAGCAAACAGCTTATTTATAAAAACTATTTCCCTGGTTCCCTTGGTAGTTTCTTACTTGATCATTCAGAAAAAAAGAAGTTCATGGGATTTGCCTTAATTACCTTATTAGAATGACAATTTGTTCCTAAAATGGACGACTGGAATAAAGGATGACAGTGTCTTGTTTACACTAAGCAGCAGCTTCAAACCTTGGCAGCATCCTGGGGTCCTAAGGTCATGTGTGATCTACCTGGGAGGCTTTTATGAATGAGTTGGGATGTCTTCCAAGGACACAGTATGAGAGAATAGAGGCTCACATCTCACCAAGTATGTGACATTTATTTTATTAAAGCAAAGTGTGTTGAAGGCCTGGGTTCC
This sequence comes from Sciurus carolinensis, assembly GCF_902686445.1. NCBI lineage: Eukaryota > Metazoa > Chordata > Mammalia > Rodentia > Sciuridae > Sciurus > Sciurus carolinensis. The sequence goes on along the minus strand of NW_025920158.1, from coordinate 1,079,124 downwards.
AGATCCTAAGTACACAGAAGGGGAAAGAACAACAGAGGACAATTTTCTGTGAATAGAAGGCACTAAAGATAGATGGTAAAATGGATAAATAGATGTATACCTAGCTTTCAGGTAAGTTGGGTTGAAGAAAGCAGAGCAAGTTAAGATGGCACAGAGCTAAGCAGTTGATCTGCAAAGCCTTTGATATAGGGGTACTTTTCTGGAATAGAGCACTGTAAGAGAGTTAGCCAGCAGAGAGTTATAGGAAGAACATTCCAGGCAAAACGTACAGTACAGGGACCACAAAATTTCCTTGGCTCATTCCAGGAAAATCCAAAATTCATCCTAAACCTTCATAATCATTTGCAGTTTCATATGTACAAGGAGTCAGAAGCATGGGCTGAGGTCCTGGGGATGCTCACCTAGGAAGAGGAACTAGTGGGGCAGGAAGAGTGGCTTCCGTTTTCACTTTGTGCATTTCAGTATTTTAAAAACTCTCTAACAAGGGGCACATTCTTCTTCTAGAAAAGAAAAAATGTTTAATTATTTATAAATTGTATAAAGGCTATTTCAATTAATAACATATTGAAGAAAGCGTTCTGAATTCTTTTTAGGTCCTCCTGAGGGTTAAGGGGAGATTCACTAGCTCCCCTGTGGCCACCAGACAAAATCCAGTGGAAAATAAAAAGGAAAGAATATATAAGACTCCAGTCAATTTGTTCCTAGATTCCAATGACCTAGGTCAGAATTTCTGAACTGGAGTAAGTCCTCACCACAAGATCCAATTGGCAACTGTAATTGAGACTATGTGGGTTGTCACAATTAGAGGAGTTGGCCTCCCAGCAGCCCTCTGGGCAGAATGAGTAGAGCACAGACTCAGAGAATAATAGACCTTGAGTTCAAATTCCCATTTTTGCACCTGATGGCTCTCAGACCTTGGGAAGATTTTGTCACCTCTCTGAGTCACAGTTTTCTCACTCAGAAAGTGGGGGTTTATGGTTCTTAAAATTTTAGATCATCTGTCTAGTGATTTAGGGATCTGGATGTTGATAACCTGCCATTAGCCATCTTGAAAACCTTGTGCCCAAATTACTTTGAAATATATCAGAAATGGAAATTGATATACCATACAAATGGAAAGTGAAATAAACAGAAGTAGTTACTCTCACATCTGGCAAGACATTTCAAATTAAAATTAATCAGAAGAGACAAAGAAAATCACTTAATACTGGTAATGGGAGCAATCTAAAAAGATGATATAACAATGATATATATTTTTGCCGCAAATGTGAGTACAAATAATTATATAAAAGAGACACTCCTCAAACTGAAGCCTCAGATAGACCAGTACAATAATGCTGGGTGGTTTCAACACACCTTTATCTCCATTACACAGGTCATCCAGACACAAATCCAGTAAAGACTACCTGGACATGAAAAATATTGTAAATAAAATGGACTTAACAGACATCTATAGAATATTTCACCCCCAAAGAGCTAAAAACACTTCCTTCTCAACCTCTTATGGAACCTTCTCCAATATAGATCATATTTTAGGACACAAAGCAATTCTTAACAAATACCAAAATGAACTGATTTAATTCCTTACATCTAATAGAGCATAATGGAATGAAACTAGCCATCAACATGAGAAAGCCCTACAAAAACTACATAAATGCACAGAGATTGAATAATATGTTTTCAAATGATGAATGGGTGATAGAGGATATCAGGTGAGAAATTTGAAAATTCTTAGACTCAAATGAAACTAGTGATTCAACATACCAGAACCTCTGGGACACTATGTAGGCAGTCCTAAAAGGAAAGTTTATAGCTATGTAAGCCTACATAAGAAAAACAGAAAGACCCGAAATAAATGACCTAATTATACATCTCATAGCATTGCAAAAGAAGCACAAACCAATCTGTGGAACTTTGGCCAGACACAGGCTTAGCATCAGTGGTTTAAGCAGGGCTCTGTCTTTCTGGCTTAGATGCTTATTGATTTTGCTCAGAGTCCTTGGACAGGGTGTAGCCACACCTTCTAAAATCTGTAAAGTGGAGTTAACAATGGCTCATGGGTTTTAAGAAGCTCTTCCCAAATATGTGTAAGTGCTATAAAAGAAGTAGTGTTGCTATGGTATTTATTAATAAAATTAACTTTTGTAAACCTTAGTCTACAAACTCAGGCAGGCATGAAAATGTGACTCATTTTTTTTCTTTAATGAAACAGTTTTCTTTAGAGCACTCTGTGTTATACTAGATGTCTTAGAATCTGAGATGAGAATTCATGTGAAAATGATTTATAAGGGAGAAATTTCAGGAAAATCTGGTCAGGGAAAAGGCAAATAAGACCCCAAGATCAGGAGCCAAGCAAGGTCCATGGAGTGAAAGATTTGCTCAGTGGTGTAAGGAGCTGGGGACAGAGATGATCATACTCAGAGACTTCCAGATCAGGAGGTGTAGGCAGTTGGAGTTTTTGGTTTTTGTTTTGTTTTGGTTTTTTAATCTCCTTTCCCCTGAAACTTACCAAGAATTAGGTAAGGACTTTCCTGGGGGTAGGAATACTCAGGTGTGCTTTGGGTTTTTCTATCTGGACAAGTCACAGTGACTCTGGGAGCCGGGAGGGGAACCCTCCAGAGCAACCCTACAAGGAGATGTCAGAGCTGGGCACAGAGCCAAAGCCACACATTTCAGCATCAAACAAGATTGGATTAAATGGTCACCTTGCTGCTTATACTCAGATGTGAACATGGACTAACTGGTGACCTTCTCAAATGTGAAGTGGGGATAATGATAAAAGGATTGTTCTTAAATAACAATCAGAATTAAATGATAAGCTATGTAAAAGTCCTTATATTAAGGGAATGCTTAAGTTATTTTTTCTCTTCTGTGATCTTTTTGTAAGAAATTAGCATTGCCGACCTGTTGAGGTGGACAAATAATTATAATAGTAATACTGATGGTTGCCATGGATTGGGGAGCTACTATGTGCCTAGTTATTTACATTAATTTTCAATTTCTAGGACTAAGAAACAGATACTTGCATGGTACTTATCCCATGCACCACACTATTCTCAACAATTACAATACTAATTATCTCACTTCATGCTCACTACAGCCATATGAAATATTTGGCATAATTATTACTCCTATTTCAGTGTAGAGGAGAACAGGGCTCAGAGAGGCAAAGCCACTTGCTTCAGCCTGCACAGCTAGTGAGTGACAGATCTGGAATTTGAAGCCCTGTGTCTTTGACCCTGGGGATATGCTTAATTGCCATATTATGAATCTTCCCACAGAGAGGGGTGGTGAATTCTGAACTCAGTGGCTTTACCCACTACCCCTGCAAACTAAGTACATTCCACTGAGCCCTGTGATAAAAATAAGTCCAAACTTGCCTAACCCTCCTGTGCATGTCCCACAGAGCCATCCCTGCCATGTTCTCCTGCAACACGGGACTCTGGAGAGCCCCTGGAGAGTCTGGACAGCCTTGATCTCACCGGGCACAAGGAGAGTGGGAGTGGGTGAGAGGCAGCAGTTATTTATTTCATGAATAGATAACAGTCAGTAATTCAGCACCCGCAGTGGCAGGAAGATGAAAAGCCATTAGTACAGTGGGAAGCTCAGAAGCCATGGGGAAGATGAAAACCAGGAGACACTGGCATGGATGCTCCTGACAGCACCGATCATCCAGGAGAGAGCAGGCACCCTGTGCAGCATCATGAACATGGTTTCTTTTTTGTTTATGAGATCTGCTCAAGGGCATCTTGATGGATGAAACCCCTTCACGTCTGTAGATTGTGGGGGTTTCCGGGACCCCCAGCCTTGGGCGTGGTCAAGATGGCGCCTGACGCTGAGCCAAAAGCGGCCAGCTATACAGTAAACAACCAGCGAATTCCAATGATTGGCTAGTTAACGATGTGACTAGAGCATGCCCCCTCGTGTACCCATCCTGCGCCTGCAGCTGTCCACGTTTATCTCGTGTACTCTCCCCTGATTGATTGAAGTGTATATAAGCCTGGTGGGTGGGAGAGCGAGGGGGGAACGGAACGAACGGAGCGGAAGAAGCGGCGGCGACGGCGACGGCGGCGACGGCGGCCGCAGCAGCAGCGGCTGGAGCGGAGCTGGAAGGAGGGAGTACGCGGGAGTGGAAGAAGCTGGGAAAAGGGAAGCTGGGAGTGCGCAGAAGCTAGGGGTAAGAGAAGCGTAGGAAAGGAACTGTGCACAATAAACTTCCAAAGCTTCAGACATTTGTCGTGTCTCTCTCTGCGGCCAGAGGGGACCCGATAGTAGGTGAGTGTGCATGCGTGTGCACGCATGTGTGTGTGTTTGTGCACGTGTGTGTGTGTGTGTGTGTGTGTGTATGTGTGAGCCCCATTCCCTATGTCCTGATGGCCTTTGTAAATCACCTCTTCTTCAATCTGATAAACTCTAGGGTGGCCTGTTTGGGCCCACATGATGTGAAGGCAGTTCTGCATTCTTGGCATCCTCAGCCCTGTGGCTGGGGCTCTGGGAGGCTGGGAGCTGATCTGATGTGGACCCATGGGGAAAAAAGAGATGCCCCCATCCTGGGAGTTGGAACACCAAGCGGTGCCCGGGAAGGACCAGGATGTGGCTGTGTTTCCTGGGTTGGGCTGGCAAATGCCTTCTGGCCTGCAGCCAGGTCCACAGGACAGGACCTGGAGGCTCTCTGCCCTCTGGTGCTCTAGAAGAAACATGGTGTGTGGGGTCCTGTCCAAAGCCCGGTGCTTCTTGAGTTATGCTGGACTTTGGCTGTGGTTTGTCCCCTGGGAAATGCACACTGGAATTCAGTCCCCAGCATAGCAGTACTGGGAGCTGGAGGCCCATCCAGAGGTGGTTAGTTTGCTAAGGGGACTGTTGCCTTTCCAAGGGACTGAGTCAATTCTCACAGCAATGAGTGAGTTCTGGTCACCTGGGGACAAATGAGTTATGGCATGAGCAGATGTCATAAAATGAGGCTGCCCCTCCTGTTTTGTCTCCTCCAACAGTGCCCTCTCACCCGTCTGCCATGAGCTGAAGCAACATGAGGTCCTTGTCAGAGGCCCAGCAGAGGCAGCTGCCTGACATTGAACTTTCAACCTTCATGAGCAGAATGAACCTCTTTCCATTATAAATTACCCAGTCCCAGGTATTCTATTTTAGCAACAGTAAATGGACTAAAACAAGGTAAAATGGTCTCCTTAACCTGGTTTAGTTCCACTTTTCCCAGCAGCAGATCACAGCAAGACACTTGCAACACTGCACTTCCTTAGAGGGTGCTTTCAGAAATACAATTGCTTCATGATAAAAAGCTAGCCAAGTATCCTCTCCATGCACAATTATTAGCTCAATTATTTTGCATAAAGTGACACATCAATTTAGTTAAATAATTGAACCAAATTAGACAATCTGTTTTATTTTCCCTCTTTTCCCTTCACCTGAGTTGGTTTATTGTTTAACTTGGGACTCATACACATAACCAATGATTAGGAATAGTTTCATTTTTTAATCCATGAACCAGTTAGACTGGTTAAAACCCCAGTATGGGAGTCAGACACACCAGAGTTAAATTTTAGTTCTTTCATTTCCAGCAGTGTGATTTGGGGAAGTTACTGAGCCTCTCTGTTCAAACTTCAGTTTCTCCATTCATAGAATGAGAACAGCAATATCAGGACGTTCTCTATTGAACTGTGGAGGTTCATTGAAAGAACACGAATGAAAAACTTAGTCCATGTTGGCCCAGGGTCAGTTCTCAGCTGAGTGCTGGTCATTATTCGCATGATGGCCACTGATATTGTCCCCTTAGGAAGAAGTGGTTGGGGCACCAGGTGGATTGTCAGTCTTTCTTCCAGCCTCGGGGATGCTGGAGGACAGTGGGATCTGGTATCCACACGTGCAAGGTATCCATTAGAGATAAAGGATGACTCTGCAGTGGCAGCTGTATGCATATCACTGATCCAACCATGTCCCTGAGCATGCTGTACCTGCCTTTAAGTTCTTTATTTGTCGAGTTTAATTACAGGCGATGACATCATCTGTAATCATGGGCTGCCACTGCACTCAGGAACAGGAGCGTGGCATGGTGCACCTCCAGACATGTCATTAGTAAGCTCCTCATGCTGAGGGACTCGAGACCTGTGGCTTCCTGGGGACTCTGAGATTCACAGCCACCTCCACCCTCACCCCCAAGTGATGAAAGGGTGATGGATACTCTGGAGGCTGGGTCTGGGTGTCCTGCCTTTCCCGATGCTTCCAGGCTAAGGGGTTCTGCTGCTCAGTCCATGTTCATGCTCCAAGTGAATCACACCTTGTGCCTGGAGAGCCTGGATCATGTCCGGTGAGATTCAGTGACAACACAAACCTCACGCCCACTCCACTGCTCCTGAAAGTATTGAGAGTTGCTGTTGGAGATGTCTGGTCATTTATTCACTGAGTAACTTTAGGGAAAGGAATCCCCTGAGCCTCAGTTCCCTGTTCTGTAGAATAGGGGTTAAAAACAGCCCACAGAGTTGTCAGTAATTAAATGGATACTATATGTCAAAAGTCTAGGGCAACGCTTGGCTCAAAAACTAAACAATGATTGTGTAAAATTCTTATTGTAATGCCCTGTGCTGGGTCTAAGCAAGGGGATCTTTTCCACAGGCGTCTTTCCAACCTATCAGGGACCATACTGAGGTCAGGATTCAAATCCTCCTTTAGTTACAAGCTTCCTCTCGTCCGGCATTGAGCTGCCTCTGACCGAGTCACATAGGGAAGACCAGGCAGGGAGTTTGGACCTTAGCCTGGGGGCAGCAGGGAGCCCTAGAAGGTTTTGAGTCTTCATGAGCTGAGACCAGATGCATGTCACACCAGCAGTAATGCTGAGATGGTGACCGTCCTGTGGATGATGGGAAGATCTGCGTTCCTCCTTTGTTCCAAGAAGGGCCTGAGCGCTTTCCTTTCATCATGACAGCGACACTCTGAGCTTAGAATGTTGGATCATTGGCCAAGTGCTGGATGGACACAGGGAAGGGCCAGCTGGGATCTTTTGAGACTGGACACTTGATTCTCAACCAAGAGCAGACAGTGATGATGGGTTTGGCACGGCAACCAGTGCAGGGCATGTATTGGACAATTTGGTCACTGAATCAATCCCTCCTGAGCTTAGTAAAATGTCCACCAGAGCCATTTCATCCCTATGTCAGGATAGCCGAGTGGTCATTGTTGAGACAGAAGAACCTTAATTCGACTTACAGGGTGATGTGGGTCATTTGTAGCCGGGTACTAGAGTCCCTGAGAAGATAGACTCGGAAGCATTTCAGGAGGGGGTTTTGCACAGATTGGTGCCAGATGAAGCCGATTTGAGGCAACTGACTCCTTGCCAGAGTCTGTGCTCTCCTGCCCCGTGAAGCCTCCTCAGCAACTATCTTGAGAACTATATTCCACAAATCTGTCTCTTCCTGCCATCACCAATCTCTCGCTTACGGAAGTCGGGGACCAGCATCGTCCTTGCAGACATCTCTGCCTGGTCTTACCACCTTTGTTGATTTGTGGTTACTATAACAAAACACCTGAGGCAGGCTCTTTATCAAGAAAGAGGCTTATTTTGCTCCCAGGTTTGGAGGCTCGAGGGCGCGGTGCTGGCCTCCGCTCAGCTCTGGCAAGGGTCCTCTTATCTGGGTCACATCATGATGCCTTTCCTCATGGTGGGAGTTGCACGTGGGAGAAGAATATCATGTCTGGGAGCTGGAAGCTGGGGAGACTGGAGTCCCACATGGTCTTCTCAAGGACTCCTTGCTGGGTCTTCCTCTTGACATCACCACACTGGGGACCAAGTTCCTCACATATGAGCCCTTGGGTATGCACTCAAATCATGTCCAAATCATAGCACTGACCAGTTACCAAGTTGCCACAGCAACCCCCCAACCCGAGCTCTTAGACCCCCCCTGTTGCCACCATGATGCAGGGCGTCAATCTCTCTGCTCAGACAAGGGCCGACAGAGCCACCTGACCCCTCCCTGTCCCACATTCTTTGTGGTTAGTGACACATTCAGGATTCAAGTCTGATGCACCCTGTCTGAGTTGCAGACCTGGAGCCCCACGGCCTGGCACCCTGGGCCAGTCAGACCTGGCCCTTTCCCTGCACTCTGTTCTCCAGTGGTCACTCCTCACACATCTTGTCCATGCCACACCCTCACTCAGGTCCCTGAAGGCACCAGCCTTCATCAGGTTCCTCCAGGACATTGATTCCTCCAGCTGTCACTGTGAAGTCCCAGCTGGTGACCTGTTTCTCCTGTCCCCTCTCCCTTTCCTCATCCCCACCAACACGTGGGGCTGGAAAATGAGGACCAGCTTCGCGGGAGCTGCTCTAGGCTGATTCTGCAGTGCCCGCTGCCATGGGCAGACTTCCCAAGCATGCAGTTTCCAGGGGCATCATTGAAACGTGGGTCAAAAGCCAATTCATATGATGGGAAGCCCAGCTGGCTTCCATGGCGGGACCATGAAACACTTTCTGCCTGTGCCCGGCCTCCTATGAATGCAAAATGATTTCACCCTCCACCAAGGTCGCCTGGCCTTGTCACTTCTGCTGGTATTTATTTGCCTGGGGGTGGCCCTGCCCTGGGCTCACCTTGAGTACCTCCCAGGTGCTTGCCATCGAGGTGGATGACTTAGGACTCATGAGGGAGGCAGGAAAATGGACTTCACTGAGGACCTACTGTGTACCAGTCACATCCCTGCAATATGCTGTTTTAGCCATCACAAGTGGTGGGCCATTGGTGTTGGTCAGAAGGTCTCTGTCCCACCATGCGACCTCTCCCATTTGCTTTCTGGGCGGGGGTGTTGACTACTGCTCCATAGCAAACAACCATGAATGTAGCAGCTTGCAACAAGCTCAGTGCCTTAATGATTCTGCTGGTCAAGTGTCTGCATGCAGGTGAACTAGATCCTCTGATCGGGGTCTTCCAAGGATGCAAAGGGCTGGACAGGGCGATGGTCTCGTCTGAGGCTTGAGTGGGGAGATCTGCCACCGAGCCAGTTGATGGTTGGCAAGGGTCCATTCCCAGCAGAATGCAGAACTGAGGAATCCACCTGCTCATTTCCTCTTGGCCAGAGACCCTCCATTCCTTGATGCAGGGGCTGCCCATTGCCACTTTCTTCTTCCAAGCCTGAGAGAGAGAGAGGGTCTTTAAGCAAGGTATACATTGCAGCCTAATGTGACATCATTAACGAAGTGACAGGATTCCATTGTCCTTTTGTACTTATTGGTATGAAGACAGTCAGACACACACAGGGGAGGAGGTGACCCACAAGACTTGAGTGCAATCTCCATGGGTGCTGCATGCCTGGATGGGCTTATGTGTGTGAACTGGAAAGAGGTGAACTTGAGATCACAGGGCCACCCTGGAGCTGAGACACATGCCCTGCAAGACAAAGGGGTTCTAGGCCACATGGCAGGTTGGTCATGGAGCTGGGACGGGACAGCAGGACTGTGTCTAGTGGATTTCCAGTCTGCAGCATCCAAAGCCAAGCTCCAAGCTCGTGCTGGGGGACACCAACCTTGCTGACCAAGCCTGGATTATTTTTTCACCCTCAGGGCTGCTGAGGGTCATTAGCACCCAGTCATTCAACCAAGGAAGGAAAGGGAGGTGGTTCTTCAAGGAACAACTGTGGGGTCATCACCCCAAATGGAGACGTGGCCTCCATATTTCAGGGCTGGCATTCCCTGAAGGACCCCAAGTGACTGATCCACTGTGGCCTTTGGGGGAAAATAAAAACTCACGTGACCACTCTGGGGTAAATGCCACCACCAATCTCTCTCCTTGAGGTCACTCTTTCACCAAGAAGTCGATGCCAACTGGATGATTTAACAGAATCTTGTTGCTCTGTTTTATTTTTTTTTCACAATGACACTCATGGCCACTAATTTGATGTTTGGAACTCTTCCAACTCTTTAATTCTGAGCAAGACTTGTGCTAACTCCTATATGGCTGTTATGTGTGGTTTTTCAGGTTGTGCACTCAATAAGCAATGCTTGACTGAGAGAATGAGTGGATCATACAGAAAGTCAGCACATTGATACCTTGATTCCAACCAGCGAGAACATGGTTGGCATCACTTTCCCTTCTTTGGGTAACAATCCCCCAGTTTTGTTTGGTATTGTTTTCCTTTAGAAGCCTCCTTCCTTATTTTCCAGACTTTGTAACACTCCTTGAGCCAGGAAGAACTGGTTCCATCTGGAGAAAGGGTCACCTCTTTCCAGTTCACACACATAAGCCCATCCAGGCATGCAGCACCCATGATGGCAATTTCCAAGACAGAGAGAGCCTTCTGCTGAGCTGGGGTACTGTCACAATTTGCCCAAACTGATACTGAGAACAGACAACTCACAGTTTTAAAAACCAGCCAACAGCTACCCCATCGTGGAAATTCTGTTTTCAACATGCTGTGCCTAAATTCCCGAGTCCATATGCAGAATCATTTCACTTCAGAATGTGCAGCTCCGGCTGCCATGTGCCTTTAAATAAACCTTGAAATTGAGAGCCAAGATTGAACTTAATGCTGATTTTCAGATAGAAAGGCTGTGCGAGGCCTTGAGTATCGAAAAGCCATGTTTGAACAATTCGATCAACACTAGATGCGGTCCAGTGAAACCCAACTGTCCAGGTGTCGACAGATGTGAGACACATGCATGTGTGTGTGTGTGTGCACTTTCTACCCAACAAATCACTTCCTTCCAAATGTGGAGTCTGGAGTCAAGGTGAAGTCCCTAGACCACCCAGCCTGGAACACTCCTTCTCAAAATCGCAGATTCTTAGTTGCTATCCCACACCTACCAAAACCAAGTGTTTTAGGAGAGAAAAGCCCAGGAATCTAAATTCTAGCAAGGTGCTGAGTTCAGTGCTATTGCGGACCCCTGCCATGTGAGGCTGGCAGGATTTTAAGGGTCCCTAGACTCTTGAAACGCTTGGCTCGTAACTCTCAAGGCAGAATACATTTTTTTAATCAGATCGTTGAAAGTTTTCGTCTCCAGGAGAAACCTCTGGAGATGTACTCAGCAGAGCGAATCTCCTTGTCCCTCATGGTCCTTTAGATGCTTGACAGGCATTTCTTGGCCCGCCCCACTTTTCCCAATTCCCCAATAACTCCAACCGACTTCAAAAGGAACTCTTAAGTCCACCATGTATCAAAACCTGGGGGCGTATTTGAAAGTGACACCTACCTGGTCACAGGGTGGTTAGCTGACTTCAGTAGCAGCAAATATCATGGACTTATACCACTGCTTTCAAAAGGAAGGAAGCAGAGGTCAGGGACTCGATGGGGATGTAGGAGCCAGGGTGGTGAGAGGTCCCCTGAGAGCCTCTCTCCATTTACTAGGAAGGGAAATCTTATTTAGGGATCACCTTGCAGTCTTCTGTCTGCCTATCCAGTAGAGCTAGGTCACATGGCCCTCCTAGCTGCAAGGGAGTCTGGGAGAGTGAGGACATGTTGGCAGAAGCTGAACATGCTTTATCTCCTGCAGCGTATCCAAACAAAAGTGACTTTCTGCTAGTAATAAAAAAAGTACATGTCCCCATCCAGAACCAAGTGAGCCTCTAGGTGGTTTTGATTAATGACCAGAGAAGACAGAGAACCCTCGATTTAAATGCCAAACCACTTCCAAGTTCATGGCCGGCATACCTTTTCTTCCATGATGTCGCTATAACATTGTCCCAGCAAGAAGCAGTCTTCTTTTTGCCAGCCCTGCCACTGCTGTTCACAATCTTGGCTTACCTATTAGATTCAGCATTTTTGAAAAATCACCTCAGTGCTCAGGGCCCACCTGAGACCACTTAAATTGGAATCTTCAGGAATGGGACCTAGAGTGTTTGTTCTTTGAAATGTCCCCAAGAGATTTGAAGGTACAGCCACTATCTTAAAATGTCTTAGCTCAGCATTTAAGCAAAGGTACTAGTAGGTAAAATGAGGCTCTGTGACACCAAAAATGCCTGAAATTCACTGTCTGAACATGCAAATATTTCTCTCTTCAATTTGCTTGTCAACACAAGTGAGCTGGTGACCTATACTGGGCTCATCTCTGAATCTCTGATCAGCATGGCTGTGGGAGGGAGGCTGGTCCCGAGACCTGGTCCTGCAGTTCTCTCATGCAGAAGTGATAGATCTCTTCCACGCTGTTTCATTGGCCAGAGCAAGCTTGTGGTTGCACCTAGCTCCCAGGAGACAGGGAAATGCAGCCTGCCACGACCTGACTCACGACTACAGGAACAAAGTTCACAGAGCACGAATATGTGCTCAGGACACTTTCCCATGAAAGGACTCATGGAACATTTACAAAATACGAAAAACAATGTTTACTCATTATAAAAATTTAATTGTACAAAACTGTGGAAAATAAAAAAATGTATGTCTTTTTCTGTCATCGCTCTGACCCTGTCATCTGGCCTCCTTCTCTCAGTGACTGTGACTTCTCTCAATGGTTGGTCTGTTCCTTTCAGAGACTTTTCTACACACACACACACACACAAACACAATTTGATTTTCTCTCTTCTCCAGATATGGGATTGTAGATGAGTACTCCATATTTTCTAGCGAGGACCGGGTGATTTTTATGTGCACCCAGAGAAGACTCATCAATTTGTCATGAACTGCCCACCAGGTGAGTGCCCAGGGAAGACCCCCACAGGCTAGTCTGCAGGGTTGAGCTCCAGGGGTCAGTACGGGAAATGCTGAATGTGCAGGAGCCGCCTGCCACCCTTCCAAAGGGTTGTTCATAAGAACAAACTGAGTAAGCTGAGCATGGTGACCTGTGATCCCAGCAGCTCAGGAGGCTGAGTCAGGAGGATCATGAGTTCAAAGGTAGCCTCAGAAAAAGCGAGGCCCTCAGCAAATCAGTGAGACCCTGTCTCTAAATAAGAAAATATAAAAGGGTTGGGGATGTGGCTCAGTGGTTAAGCACCCCTGGGTAAAATAATTTCTGGTAGGAGAGAGAGAGAGAGAGAGAGAGAGAGAGAGAGAAATGTCAAGCAACGGTGCATAGTAGGAGCATGCAAGACAGACAGGACTGATTTTCATGAAACAGAGCACCAGTGCCACTAATGGCACATGCACCTCACAGATGTGGCATAGGAAAAGGGTCCCAGATAAGTGTCTAGAAGGAAGGGAGGGAGGAAGAAGGGGAAGGGTGTGATCTTGGGAAGGAGGGACCCAGGACAGAGGGAAAGGAAGACTTTTTCTAGACAACAGGATAAACGTAAAAACTGACTAGTGTGAGTTCTAAATTTTCCAACAGTAGATAAAATTTTCCAACAGTATATCCTCCTGCCTCAGCCTCCTGAGCTACTGGGATCACAGGCCACCATGCTCAGCTTACTCAGTTTGTTCTTATGAACAACAATTTGGAAGGGTGGTGGGCAGAGGAGATGGGTCATGAATGTGATACTAAATGGCACAGTTAAATGGAAATGGTCTCCAGGCAAGGAAACTATGTGAGAGAAGATCCAGGAAGTGGTGACATTTCCAGGATGGCAGGGCAAGTGACTGGCTCCTAGTGGAGGCTAGTTAACAAGGGAGGATGTGGAAAACAGCATTGATCTTAGATGTAGAAACAGGAGAGAGGGATTGACCACTTAAATGCATATAAAACATTCTCTTCTGCACCCTTAGGAGTCTGGAGTGGGGAAGTGACAGGGACTAAAACACTTATGCTTTGGAAGGAATGTGTGCGAAGATCATAATCTGAAAAGGAAAGAGAAAATTGTTTATTGATTGAGATTCTTTTTGCTCTTATATTGACTAAGGTAATCATTTAAATGTGATGCTTTATCTTGATCTGTATCCACAACTCAATAAAATGTTAAAATGGTGTAATTGGTTTGATTATACCAGGTCCTACACATTATTGTAGGAACCTGGTTAGGAAGATATGGCCTATACTCAAGCAAAATGGTTTTTACTTCACCCAGGCTGAATGACATTGTAGAAGTTGCTCAACCTCTCTGTGCTTCTGAATTCACATATGCAAAAGGGAGAACAGGGACAGAACAAACTTTACTGGGTGGCTGAGATGAATAAGCTAGATATGACTTATAAAGTCCTTTGCTCAGTATCCTCAATAAACACCAAATCTTACTGATTCTTAGCAAATTTCACCACTGAAAAATGAGTCTACTGAGAACCACTTATTCGTGAATGTGTTCCGTGTCTGTGCCTGACATTGACATTAGTTACTGCTTATCTTTACTTCTAACCTTCTTTCCAGAAATCACTTAGTTGGAAGTACTTCTTCACCTAATTGGAAGTGAATCAGATTCTCCCAGTTCTCTCAACAAGATCCTCATGTCTGATTCATTTTCAGAAGGTGCTGCTCAAAGTCCCTTGCCCTAACTTCATTCCTTCCTTCCTTCTTTCTTTCCTTCCTTCCTTCCATTGACCACTTACAATAAGTCAGTCTGTGCAAGATACAGGGATGAAAGAAATAGCCCCTCTCCCTGCAGCCCATAGTCTAGTGGTGAGGGAAGAGAGAGAACAGTGATCCTCAGGGGAATGGATTAGAAGCTGCAGGAACCATATGGGATGCTTCTACTTCACCCAGCCTGGGGATTCAGGAAGAAAACTAGAGCACCTAAGCTAAATTCTAAAAAGAAGAAGAGACATAGCTAAGCAATAGGGTGGGTTGTGGAAAGACTATCCAGTCCAAGAATGTCCCAGGCCTGGGGCACTGCAGACTGTTCTGTATGGCAAGAAAGAGTGACAACAGAGAACAGGGAGGCATGAAGGAGGAAAGTCAGCAGGGGGCACACACAGACAAAAGCATCCCTGTGAGGAGTCTTGGCTGAAGGGCAATGGGGGTACCCTGGAGGCTAGCTGGGCAGGGCCATCAGACCAGTGCTCTGGAAAGATCACCCCGGCTGCCATTGGGGAGAATGGGTTGCTCTTAGGTCAAGTCAAGAACTCTGTCCATCTTGCCAGGTGTCCTTCCTGAAGCTTGAACCAGGGTGAAAATTATTCTAGGAAGCAAGTTGAGCAGATTCCCCTGAGAAGATTAAAGGTGGCTGTTTTCCCACACAATCTTCAAACTCAATTAAACAAGATTGAATCACCCACTTCTCTGGGTCATTTTCTATTCTCTTCTGGTTGGACCAGGTGAACATGATCCTGCCCTCATTCCTGACCATCCCTTCCCTCTTTCCCTTTGTTCCAGTCACAGGGACCTTTATGTTCTCCTTCATTATATAGAACAAGCTTCTGCCTCAGGGCCTTTGCATGTGCTGTTCTCTCATTTGTTCAGACCTTGGCTCAAATATCATCTTATCATAAAAGGCTGTTTAGCATCCTATGTAAAAAGAGTATATACCTCAACCCAGGAATTGGTTAACATCTTATTCTGCCTGAGTTTTCTCCATAACACTTATCACCAGACATAGATATTTTTAAATTTGCTCTGCTCAGCTCCTGCTAGGTACAAGATTTGTGATAGCCATAACTTGGTCTGTGTCTATACTTTGGTCTATCCCCAGTGCCTAAGATGGAAGCTGACACTCAGTATTTGCTAAGTGAATAAATGCATGAATGATGCATGAATGTTCTTTCACCCCAAAGAGCACAGTGAGGGAGATTTCAGGTGATCGTCCCCTTTCTTGCCTGAGCAGTGCAGGCTTGGAGTGGGGCGAGGCCTGTTGAAGCTGCTCTTACTCAAGAGAGTATTGGACCCCCAGGACCACGGAGAACAGCCATTTCGTTCTGCCTGCAGCAAGTGGCAGGGATTCATGGGGATTTGCTGCACTCTCTGAGATCCTCTGGGAGGAATGGAAGTAGGAAACGGAAGGTTGACTGGAACCACTGGAAAGCACTGTCCCTTGGGTGTGTGAATCCCAGGACAAAAGTTACTCTGGATCGCCTGTCCATGTGAGTGGTGTGAACTGGCTGAGAGATGGCCTGTTGAGTAAGGTACCTGAGGTCACACATGAAATGGCAGAGATGGGCTTTGAACTCACAAGTTTCAACACCAGATTTGAGTCTTGATGGCTGTGACAAAGATCATCTTAATGAACCAGAGCACCCTCACTTTCCATCCATTAATTCTCTCTCCCTCAGGAGCAGTACCAACATGGGGATTCTCACAGGCTAAGTTACCAGGCAGAATTTCCAGGTACCCCAGGTCCTGGCTCTCCTTACCATCAGTTCTATAAAAATTACGGGTGCCATACTTCTTAAGCATGTTGATACAGTGCAATCACACAGGGGAAAATTTTAAAAATTTAAAATTTAAAAAAGGACTCCCATGGTCTCATCCCCAGAGATTCTGGTTTAATCTGACTGGTGTTACCTGGGTGTTAGGAATTTGAAAACTTTTCCAAGTGATTTCAACTTGCAGCTGGACTGAGCAAGGTCCTAGAAAACATCCCCTTAGGGTGGTCATGATTGTCTTCTAGTTGGGTTTGTGCAGACATCTGTCCTATTTACCTCAACCTCACAACCTTGGACTTGAGCATGCTGAGAGTCACTGGGAAGGCGTTAAAACACTGATCTCTGGACTCCATGTCTTGAGTTCTTGATTTAGTAGGTCTGGCCTGGAGCCTGAGGGTTTGCATTCATAACAATGTCCTGGTGATGCAGATGCTGCTGATCTGGTACCATCCTTTGAGATCACTGTCTTTGAACTACTATTCTTGGTCTTTCATTGTCTCACCTTGGCACAGTTCAAAGGTCCATGCCTCCCTGGTCAAGGTCCTGTGAATCTTTCCTCCTGCAGGGTTTCCAGGACTATCCTAGCTGGATGGTATCTTTTGCCTCCTCCCTCCATGAGCCATGGTCTCCTTTTCTTCTGTCCCACTCATTGTGGTTGTTAGTAACAGGTCACATACTTGAGAGTCAGCAAGATGCTCACAGTCCAGCAACCTAAAACTTTAAATTGAAAATTTCTCTCATCTATTTCCAAAGGAAATCTTAATCTTAGAAGAGATATTTAAAATATTGAGACTAAGAGACTAGGATTACTTTATGTAACTCTTTGCCTTTTGCTTCCTGGGGAGCATAATTTGGAAAGCACTTGTAGTCCCAGCATTTACTTTATAGAAAAGGAAATTGAAACAGAGAGTGTAAGTGACATCCTCGTACATCCACTCGATATCATTGATCACCAAATCTCAGCCAGGTACCAGGCTTGGCCCTGAACATGGAGAAGGGGGTGGAAAAACTCTTTTTTTGTTTGTTTGTTTGTTTGTTTTTGGTACCAGGGATTGAATCCAGGGGTGCTTAATACTCAGTCACATCTCCAACCCTTTTTCTATTTTTAATTTTGAGACGGGGTCTCACTGAGTTGCTTAGGACCTTGCCAAGTTGCTGAAGCTGACCTCAAATTCACAATCCTCCTGCCTCAGCCTCCTGAGTCACTGTGATTAGAGGTGTCTGCCACTGTGACTGGCTGACACACTTTTTTTCTAGCTGGGGAGAGAGTAAGTGAACACATGGACAGGATGATCACATTTGGTGACAAGAACTGAGAGGGAACCCAACATACATTAGACTCAGGAGTTACAGGAAGGGTCAGGAGGCACCCTTCATTCTGGGTCCTGAAGGATGAGAAGAAACAAAGTCCATGAAGAAGTGGGAGAGGGGCAATGTCTGCTAAGCCTTGTTTAGAAACCACCATGAGAACTCTACATTTCATCCATGGTGGGATGGAAAGCAGTGGAAGGGGCAGGGTGAAAACAGCTGATTTTGTTCCTACTGTGATTTGTCCCCTGGGAAACACAGGTGGATATCAGCTCTGGCATTTTTCACAGCATCTATGCCCAGCAGGTCCTGAAAAGTGTGTGTCAGTTTCTAATTGTGTGAAGTCAACAGAGACTTATAAGCCACGGTCTGTGTATGTTCCCATCCTCAAGTTCAATGACTCTTGACCTATTTGGGGTTTATAACCTCTGCAAGGGGTCTGACCAGAGATATGGGCCTTTCCTTAGAAAATATTCCTCTGCACACATGCATACCACAATTTGCATACTAAGAATTCACAGATGTCCTAACAGCCATCTCAGGACCCAAGTACCTTGCTATAGTCACTGCTATCTTGACACATATCCCACATTTAGAGCCAGATTATCTTGCTCTTCTTAAGTCCCAGGTGTCCTGCCTATAGAATGGGTGACTACACATGTCATGGGAGGTTTTAAGAATTCACGGAGAGAGCAGGGAAAAGTATCCAGGACACAGGAGCACGGTAGATACTAATGTTCCTCCTCTTTTTGGGAAGGCAGAATGGCATGATCAAGAACCTGACCACAGTGGTGGAGAGATGATAACTGAATCCTAGTTCTGTCTCTTACTCTGTCTTCTCATCTGTAGAATGGGAATAAATGATGTAAAAACATTTATTCTAATGCCTGCTCCCGGGCAATAATTTTGATAGTTTTCAATCATTTTGGTGTTAAGGATGGTACTAATATCACCTCCTTCATCCATTGCACATCTGCTCAGATGAGAATGGGAAGGCTGATAGGGAAGACCTTAGAGTACAGGAGGTTAGACTTCAGGGGACTTGGCTAGTCTGGGGAAAACCCAGCAGAGTTGCTTGATGGGAACCACTTAGTTACAGGTAATCAGATGCTCATGGAGTCCATGTCCCTCGCACATCTCTGTCAACTTGCCAAACCCAGGCAAATCAGAGTGGAGAATCAGATTCCTCGGGCATTAGAGGGAGGGAACAGCCTTCCTCTGGCAATGGTCGGTAACACAGAAGAGTTTTATCCTCCAGAGAGAGCAGAAGGACCCATGAAATCTGGCCAATGTGTAATGCAGGAGCTGCTTCTGCCCTGCTTAATTCTATTTTGTTAAGTAATGATGGAATAAAAATTCAGGATGATGGAAGATGAGATTTTCAGCTCTATTTGATCAAATGCCTATTGCCAGCACTTCAAGCTAAACCGGTTGCTTCATAAACAGATAAATGAATCAGACGTCAGTGGGAAATGAAAAGTCATGGCCAGGAATGAAATGACTCAGAAATCACTCCCGTCTGCGATGCTCACTTGGGGGAGTCACATCCAGGCTTCAGAGGGAGGCCCAGAGTGAATGACAGAGGTCCCCTCCATCTTACCCTAGGAGAAGGGAATGCTGGGATTGGCAGGGAGCATAGCTGGACCCAGGCTGTGCCCTCGATCGCTTTAAGTCAAGCTCAGCCAGCTCTGTAGTCCAGGGGCCTCATCAGCCTTCACCTGCCTTTGTAAATGCAGATTTATGAGAACACAGCCTGTGTGCACCTATCATCTGTGGTTACTTCATGCTCTATCAGCAGAGCTGAATCATCTTAACGAGTCTCAGAAGCCTAAAGCATTTTTTGTCTGGCACCTGAGAGCTAAAGTGGGCCTTCACCTGCACTGGACACTGATGCCCCTCTGTTCTCCTTTGTCTTTCATGGGAATGAGTGACAATCACATGGTCCCTGGTTATTTGCATCATCCCGTCCACTGAAGATCCAAGGAGAAGGAGAAAGCAAAGAATCTGTCATAGTGAGCAGTCAGAACTGGTGAGGGCAGGAGTGGCCAGTCTTTCCAAGTTGACAGAAGTGACTGATGTCAGGTGGCAGCCTTGGACTGTCAGGCCCTGGATCACCTCTGAGGACAGGGGACCAGCACCAGCACCTGGGGCGAGAGGGCAGAAGCACGTCTGTCTCCACCAGCCGCAGCTGACCCGTGTGTCCCCTCAGCGTGTGGGACACATGTGGCATCTGGTCACTTCCCCAAATATTGTCCAGGGTTGGTTGACACTGTAGGACCAGCCCAGGGAGGCAGGGAGGCTGTGACCTTTTCCCCAAATGCATGGATTCAAAATTGGGTGGGAAATATCTTTTGCACAATGAAATCTTACTTAAAGAGGGTTCAGGAAGGAAGGAAGAAAGGGAGGGAGGGAGGAAGGAAGGAAAGAAGGGAGGGGAGAAGGGAGGGAGGAAGGAAGAGGAATTCTCTCTCCTGACTTTATGCTGATGTTTACAACACCATGTGGGGAAGGGAAAATTCTAGTACTAAGAAGCTGGCCTGTATTTGAATTGTAACTTCATTAGCTGTGCCTCTCATTCCATTTCCATTGTTATACCAAAATACCCAAGGACGGGTAATTTGTCAAGAGGCGTATGTAGCTCACAGTCCTTCAGGTCCAAAAGCATGAGGCCAGCTCCTGTGAGCCTGGAGAGGGCCTCCCAGCTGCACCACAGTATGGCGGCTGGCATCCTAGCAGGAGGCACGCAAGGAGAAGAGGTATCTGGTGGGACGGGAAGCAGAGGCATTCATGCCCCCAGCTCGCTCTTCTCCCAACAACTCGCTCTCATGAGAACTCCCTCGCTGGGAGCAGCCAGCACCCACCCCTTCCAAGGGTGATGCTCCACCTCTCATTACCTTCCACCAGGTCTCACCTCTTAAGGTCCCCCAATTCCAACACCTCCACATTGGGGACCAAGATGCTAGCACAGGGACCCTGGGGAACAGACTCAAACCACACACCATCCACAGCACTGCTGGACTGGAGCCCGCCACATCCCTCTTCTGACTCTTTCTTCATCTCCTCGCTAAGTCACTGAGGCTGGCCTCAAACCTGTGATCATAAACTGTGGGCATAACCACAGCTGCTTTACGGGACTTAAGACTGGGCAAGATCAGGAATGGAAATGCACAGTGCTCAAAGTTTAGATTCTTGCCATCAGTGGCGAAGACTGTAGCATCCTGTGATCATCCCTGCTCCTTACCTTCTATAATAAGGGAATATCTGGCTTTGAAGTTGGGGCTGAGGATGGTGCTTCCCAGTCTCCCCCATGGCTAGGCACAGCTGTGTGAGTATGTGAGGGTCGATGAACCCGGAGGCCTTCGTGGTCTCTCAGACTTCCAGCCTGTGTCTCCCTCTTCCTTCCTCCTACCACCCGAAAGGCAGGAAAGAGAACTGAGTTGGGGACACTTCTGAGCCATCAGGAGAAAGCCTGGTGTCGAGGTGACAGAACACCAGGCCTGAGCCCCCAAACTGCATACTTCTGGTTTTGATTCAGACAGAAATAAGCAACTTACTTAACTATCTTTAAGTTTTGGATTTTCTTCTTAAAGCAGAATCAATCTAGCTACATAAGTTGCTTGACCCCAAGCAAATTTTCTTAGCCTCCGGGAACTTGTTAATCTCATCCACAAAGATCCGGAGGATTCAGCATGGTGGTTTTCTGCTGCCTCTGGAACATTCTCTGATGCTTAGAAGGGCAGACTGAGGCTCCCACGTGGAAGCATCTGAATACCACATCCTGTCATGGGGACAGAGAATGTGCATTTTCATCACAACCCTAGGTGATGTGACATCCATCAGGTTCAGGAAGCTTGATGCTGAGAGTCAGCCTTTCCTCCTTGCCTTCAAAGTCACAGTAAAGAAAGGTGGTCCTTCCCAAGGTGTTCACCTCTCCCAGGGATGCCTAACAAAATCTGGTGTGGCCTGTCCCAGGTCACCCTGCTGCCAACACCCCTGGATTCTCACTCTCCAGGGAGGGAGAGAAGACCCACATGTGCACTCCACAAGCTAGCACCAGCTAGTATCTTACTCTGAGCAACTTACTCTGAGCATCTTACATCTGAGCAACTTACTCTGAAATTCTGTTTAAAATGCATCAGTCTTCATGGATTATGGCTTGCTGGTTTACATGCACATGATAGATCTTTTAAAGTAATTAAGGGAAGGCAAGCTTTCTCCCTTGGTGTTTTCAGCTGCAGTGCTCTGATTTTTAAACAGCGTGCAGGCTGAGAGCATTGCTTCAGGATCAAGGAAACCTGAGGCCCAGTGCTGGCTGTGTGGCTCTGGGTGAATCACTTAACCTCTCTGAACTGTCACTTTCCATCTCTGTGAGATAAGTTTTGGGCCAAGTGCTTTGCATGCCTAGAAAAATCCCTCACTGATCCCAGGAGACAGGGATCACCAGCGTACAGGTGAGGAAACTGAGCTCAAAGATCACATGGTCAGTGGTGTGAGTATGAGAGAAGAATGATGTCTGACTGAAGGTCTGTCCTAAGGATGACGTGGTTGTATGGATCTAGAGAGTTCCACTTGGCTCTCACCCGGTGAGGGACCTACGAGTCTAACAGTGATGACTACGATTATTATGTGGTTGTCATCAATGGAAGAGGCAATGGAGTCCTGGCCAACCCTGCCATAGCAGGCGGAGTACCTCGGGATGTGGAGAAGAGGCCCGGGAACCTCCAGGCCCAGGGGCCCTGGTCCTGGGCAGGCGGGGCTGACATTTCTGGCATGGCAGGTCCCCTGAAGTCCTGGCCATATATACTCTGACCTTTTCCTTCCAGCCATGCTGGACCCCGCAATGTCCCTCAGCCAGATGTGGCCCTTTTCTCCTCCTTTTTCTGTGTCTAGTGGAGGGAACACAGAGACCAAGGGTGGAGAGGCTGCATAAGACAAGGCCTTGCCCCCTGATTTTTCAAATTATTTTTTATTAACGTTTAAAATTTATTCTAATTAGTTGTACATGAAATTTGAATGCATTTATGCATTTTGATAAATCCTAAATAAACAGAGTGCAATCTCTCATTTTTCTAATTACATATATTGCAGGTTCATATTGGTCATGCAATCATACATGCACATGAGGTGATAATGTCTGTTTCACTCTACTATCCTTCCTATTCCATACCTCTTCCCCTCCTTTCACTCCCCTCTACCTAATCTAAAGTAACTCTATCCTTCTCTAGTGCCTGCTCTCATTGTGAACTAGCATCTGCATATCAGAGAAAACATTTGACCTTTGGTTTTTTTAGGATTGGCTTATTTCACTTAGCATGATATTCTCCAGCTCCATCTATTTACTGGCAAATGCCAAAATTTCATTCTTCTTTAAGGCTGAGTAATAGTCCATTGTGTACATACACAACATTTTCTTTATCCGTTCATCTATTGAAGAGAATCTAGGTTGGTTCCACAATCTAACTATTGTGAATTGAGCAGCTATAAACATAGATATGGCTGCATCACTGTAGTATGCTGATCTTAAGTCCCTTAGGTATAAACCAAGGAGTGGGATAGCTGGGTCAAATGGTGGTTTCATTCCAAGTTGTCTTAGGAATCTCCATACTGCTTCCCATAGTTGTTGCACCGATTTGCATTCCCACCAGCAGTGCATGAGTGAACCTTTATTCCAAACATGTTTTGAAAGTTAAGAGAACATAACAATGACTGTCCACAATTCTCTCTAGATTCCTGTAGAGTTGACCTCCATATTCCTGAGTTCACCACCATGGATTCAACCATGGATTGAAAAAAATAAATTTTAAGAAAATTGGCGTATGTACTGAACACATCAAGACATTTTTCCTGTTGTTATTCTCTAAACAAAACAGTGTAACAGTTATCCAGGTGGCATTTGTGTTGGGATGTGTTGACGGTGACCTGGAGGCAATCGAAGCAAGGGGGATGAGCAAGGGGGATGAGCAGAGCTTCTAGCAAATTCTGTGCCAGTTTTTAGAAGGAACATGATAGCCATGTCCCCAGTGGGTCTCAGGGGACAACTGCACCTGCTTCACTGTGTCTTTCCATCAGCAAAGCATCAAAGTAAATTCCAGACTTTGGGATCAGACAACTCGGCATTTTTTATTTAACTTCAGAATTAATTATACCCCTGAGCCTCCTGGGAGGGCAGCTCATGAGATTAGAGAAATATAAGCTCCAAAGTGAGCAGATTGCTGAGACCTTGGAGACCTGTGGGGTAGAGGGTGGGAGTCCTCACCATGGTCCAAGCTGCCCATTTTACGGAAGGGAAGTTGAGGCTTGGTTGGGGTGAGGACACCCATCCTGAGTCCTTGATCACTGATTCATCAAGGATCTGTTAAGCGCTACCCAGGGGGCATGGGGGACCTGCCCAGTCCTGTCTGAAGACTGGGTAACATGAAGTACTGTCCGCCAGACACACACACGTGTTGCAAGGCAACTGGGGTTCCAAGCCCTGGAATGCGTTGTGGTTCCCCAAGGATGTGGCAGGTGAGATGGATCCTGCCGTCATGTGGCTTCCCGGGATGCTGGGGGGAGTTCCCCAGGGTGGAAACCAGCTCACTGAGCACAAGGAGCCTCCAGGCTTGCGGGGAGCCACCAGGCACACTTGGCAAGTGGCCGGTGATCATCCCTGTCCTTGGACAACCCGCTGAACTGCTCGTGTCTGCCAGCTTCCTGCAGAGGCCAAAGCAAAGCTTTGTCCAGGCGGGAACCTGGATGGTGGGAAGAAACCACCCTCAGCAGCAGCCCAGCCATTGCAGATGTCGCAAAAGCAAAAGCGTCATCCATGGCACCACTTACACCCCCTTCTGGAGAGTTCCATGGGGAGCAGGCTTCTCAGTGGGAGAGGCACTGGCCCAAAACCCAGGGACACTGGTGGAAAGGGAGAAGGCTGGTGCAGGAGGGGCTCCTGAGCCTCTGGGGTGGACTCATCCATGATCCCAGAGAGGAGAACCAGGTCCCCAGGCCCAGAATAGCATGCGAGGGCAGGGGGCAAAACCCTCGTCTCCAGCCTGCTTGACCTTCAGAGCAGAGGGAGCAGGAGAAAGGGACAGAACTGAAGAGACCATGACCATGCAGGTGACCAACAGTAAGGTAGGGCTGCTGAAGAGTGAGGCGTGTAGATCCCAATGATCCAGCCTCCTCCACCCACCACCTGCTCTGTGGAAAGAAGGTTCATGATGGAAATCGCATCTCCCAGCACCTCTCTTCCAGAGAGGGGTGCCGGGATTGAAAAAGAGAAGGGGTTTGAACATCTCACCATGAGCTGTTTTACACTAGCTGGATTTAAAACAATGTTCAATCAGGGAGGAGATAAAAAAAATTCTTGGAGGTTAATGAGAACGATGATACAACATATCAAAATCTCTGGGACACTATGAAAGTGGTACTAAGAGGAAAATTCATTGCATGGAGCACATTCCAGAAAAGAATGAAAAGTCAACCACTAAATAACCTAACATTACAACTCAAAACCCTAGAAAAAGAACAGAATAACAGCAAAAGTAGTAGAAGAGAGGATATAATTAAAATCAGAGCTGAAATCAATGAAATTGTAACAAAAGAAACAATTAAAAAAATTGACAAAACAAAAAGTTGGTTCTTTGAGAAAGTAAACAAAATAGACAAACCCTTAGTCACACTAACAAAGAGAAGGAGAGAGAAAACTCAAATTACTAAAATTTGGGATGCAAAAGGAAATATCACGACAGACACCACTGAGATACAGAACATAATGAAAAGCTACTTTGAAAATTGGTATTCCAACAAAATAGAAACTACTGAAGACATTGATAAATTTCTAGAGACATATGCTCCTCCCAAACTGAACCAAGAGGACATACACAATTTAAACAGATAAATATCAAGCAATGAGATAGAAGAAGCCATTAAAACCTACCATCCAAGAAAAGCCCAGGACCAGATTGATTCTCATCCGAGTTCTACAATACCTTCAAAGAAGAACTCATTCCAATACTTCTCAAAGTATTCCAGGAAATAGAAAAGGAGGGTACACTACCAAACTCATTCTATGAAGCTAATATCCCTCTCATAACCAAACCAGGCAAAGACACATCAAGGAAAGAAGTTTAGACCAATATCCTTGATGAATATAGATGCAAAGATCCTTAACAAAATATAGGCAAACCATATCCAAAAACATATTAAGAAAATTGTGCACCACGATCAAGTGGGGTGTTCATCCCTGGAATGCAAGGATGGTTTAACATCCATAAATCAAAAAAGTAATCCATCACATCAATAGACTTAAGGATAAGAATCATATGGTTATTTCAATTGACACAGAAAAAGTGTTTCACAAAATACAACACCCCTCATGCTCAAAATACTAGAAAAAATAGAGAAAGTAGGAACATACCTGAACATTGTAAAGGCTATTTATGCTAAGCCCATGGCGAACATCTTTCTTAATGGAGAAAAACTGAAACCATTCCCTTTAAAAACCGGAACAAGACAGGGATGTCCTCTTTCACCACTTCTATTCAACATTGTCCTCGAAACGCTAGTCACTAGAGCAATTAGGCAGACCAAAGAAATTAAAGGGATATGAATAGGAAAAGAGAAACAAGCTGTCACTATTTGCTGATGACATCATTCTATATTTAGAGGATCCAAAAACCTCCTCCAGAAAACTCTAGACCTCATCAATGAATTCAGCAAAATAGCAGGCTAGGAAATCAACACACATAACTCTAAAGCATTTTTATATGCAAGCAATGAAACAGTTGAAAGGGAAATGCGGAAAAGAACCCCATTTGCAATAGTCTCAAAAAAAAAATACTTGGGAATCAATCTAACCAAAGAGGTAAAAGATCTCTACAATGAAAACTACAAAACATCGAAGAAAGAAATTAAGGAAGACCTTAGAAGATGGAAAGATCTCCCATATTCTTGGATAGGCAGAATTAATATTGTCAAAATGGTCATACTACCAAATGTGCTATACAGATTCAATGGAATTTCAATTAAAACCCCAATGACGTACCTTACAGAAATAGAGCAAGCAATCATGAAATTCATCTGGAAGAATAAGAAACCCAGAATAGCTAAAGCAATCCTTAGCAGGAAGAATGAAACAGGGGGTATCGCAATACCAGAACTTCAACTACACAACAAAGCAATAGTAACAAAAATGGCAAGGTATTGACATCAAAATAGACAGGTAGATCAATGGTACAGAATAGAGGACAAGAACACAAACCCAAATAAATACAATTTTCTCATACTAGACAAAGGTACTAAAAATATGCAATGGAGAAAAGATAGCCTCTTCAACAAATGGTGCTGGGAAATCTGGAAATCCATATGAAAAAGAATGAAACTAAACCACTATCTCTGACCCTGCACAAAGCTCAACTCACAATGGATCAAGGACCTTGAAATCAGACCAGAGACCCTGCATCTTATAGAAGAAAATGTAGGTCCAGATCTTCAAGTTGTTGGCTTAGGATCAGACTTCCTTAACAGGACTCCCATAGCACAAGAAATAAAAGCAAAAATCAATAACTGGGATAGATTCAAACTAATTAGCTTTCTCTCAGCAAAGAAAACTATCAGTAATGTGAAGAGAGAGCCTACAGAGTGGGAGAAAATCTTTGCCACTCATACTTCAGATAGAGCACTAATTTCCAAAATATATAAAGAACGCAAAGAACTCTACATGAAGAATACAAATAACCCAATCAACAAATGGGCTAAGGATATGAAGAGACACTTCACAGAAGAAGATCTACAAGCATTCAACAAACATATGAAGATATGTTCACCGTCCTTAGTAATAAGAGAAATGCAAATCAAAACTACACTAGGATTCCATCTCACCTCAATTAGAATGGCAGTTATCAAGAATACAAGCAACAATAGGTGTTGGAGAAGATGTGGGGAAAAAGGTACACTCATACATTGCTGGTGGGGTTGCAAATTAGTGCAGCCACTGTGGAAAGCAGTGTGGAGATTCCTTAGAAACTTGGAATGGAACCACCATTTGACCCAGATATCCCACTCCTTAGCCTATACCCAAAGGACTTAAAGTCAGCATACTACAGAGATACAGCCACATCAATGTTCATTGCTGGTCAATTCACAATAGCCAGACTGTGGAACCAACCTAGATGTCTTTCATTTGATGAATAGATAAAGAAACTGTGAGATATATATATACAAACTGTGAGATATATATATACAAACACACAATGGAATATTATTCAGCTATAAAGTATAATAAAATATGGCATTTGCAGGCAAATGGATGAAATTGGAGAATATCATGCTAAGTGAGATAAGCCAATCTCAAAAATCCAAAAGACAAATGATCTCACTGATCAGTGAATGATGGCATATAATGGGGGGTGGAGGGGGGCAAGAATGGAGGAAGGAGGGACTGTATAGAGGGGAAAGAGGGGTGGGAGGGGTGGGGGAGAAGGAAAAAATAACAGAATGAATCAAACCTCATTACCCTATGTGAATGTATGATTATGCAATTGGTATGCTGTTACTCCATGTACAAACAGAAACAACATGTATCCCATTTGTTTACAATAAAAATAAATTTAAAAAAAACAATGTTCATGGGTTATCATGCCAAAAATAAAATTAAATGTACATGTGGAAATCTGAACTACATATATGCAATTCCTCTTCAAAAGTTGATTTTTAAAACAGAGTGGTTTCTCAGCCTCTGTCAAAATATTGTCTTATTAGCATCTGTATCACTATCTGCTTTAAAATATTATTGACAAGTTCACAGCCATATCTCCTGTGTGTGTGTGTGTGTGTGTGCGCACGCGACATGGACATACACACACACACACAAACACACACACACAATTCTTTTTTTCTGGTACTGGGGATTGAAACCAGGGGCGCTTAACCCCTGAGCCACATCCACAGCCTGTTTTTGTATTTTATTTAGAGACAGGGTCTCACTGAATTTCTTAGGGTAATGCTAAGTTGCTGAGGCTGGTCTTGAATGAGCAGTCCTCCTGCCTCATCCTCCTGAGTTGCTGGGATGACAGGCTCATGTAAATAATCTTTCACCTGTCATCAATCATCACCTTTCCATCCATCCATTCATGTCTATCAGTTGAACCCCGCATCTCTATCAATGGATCCACCCCCACTTCTGTCCTGAAAGGACACAGACACTCCCTGGCGCTCTTGACCTCAACCTCAAATGTGAGACCCTTAACAACCCTTCCAGAGACCCACTCTCCCTCATGCTGCCTTTTCCTCCCATTCCTACAGTGTCTGCTTTTTCTCCAGGAACCTCCCCTCCCTGCTGACACTCACCCATGTGGGATCTAGCTTCCTCCTCCCCTCTCCACTTCCCACCCTCTTTATTCTTTTCCATCCTACAAGAGAGTCCCCCGCCCCCCACACACATCCAGTTCTTTCTACATCAAATTTTGCATCATGAGAACTTGGGAACAAAGATGGGGAAAGGGGGGTTCTGCCCCTTGGGGGAGAAGGAAGTGGGTGTTGAAGGAGTATCCCCGGGATTCTCTTTTGCAGGTTGAGAAGGGCAGAAGCAGAAAGATGGAACCACCAAATGTTCAGTTCCCCACCTCTACCATGCTGATGTCTGAAAATCTGTGCTATTTCTGGACCAAAGACATTCCAAAAAATGTGTGCTGGATGTTCCTGAGTCTGTCCCAATCCCCTCAGATCACATGGGTCCCCGGGATGGGGCTTCAGACCTAGGGAAAGGATTCTGGATCTCCAAGATCAGTTATTCCCATGGTGGCCTGGGATTTTCTGAGAGGCAGAAAGAGTGACCAGTCTCCCCATTCCCCTCCAGTTTCTGAAGAATTGCTAGGAAGTCATTTTCTGATTCTGGCTGTAAGCCAAGCGGAAATCAATCCCCTCCCTCTGTCACCTGCCTTGGGATGGAGGCACTGCATTAGCTTGCCTCTATTCAAAATTAATTTATCAAGGTATTGATGGTGCTGGGTGAAGGGAAAAGACAGATGGACCCAGAAAGCTCTGGGCAGAGATGACGTTTCAAGGGGCCATTGGAAAGGGGCACCCAGTGGGTTCATTCTGTCTGGGGCAGATCAGGAAAGTTTTGAGATGTGACCCTGCCGGAAAATATCCAACCCTCTTCTTCTGGATTCCTAACCCCTCTTTCCTGGGTTGAGCTCAGTTGGTGTTAGCCACAGATGTGGACATGTGACCCTGTGTAGTCAATCAAAAGGTCTTCTTTCTGACCACAGCAATTGTGTCAATGAAGGACTCATGAACAAAGCCCTCCCTGGGATTTTCCTATTGGAACCCTCAGGAAAGATGGTTTGCCTACAGAGGAGGCTTACCAGGACCTCGTGAGGCTAGGGATGCCAGTGTCTGTTTCCCATCAAATAATGAGAGCCAGACAGAGAAGAGAGACAAAGGAGCAGAGTTCCTTGACAGCATCTGTTCTGAACTCCTGGATCCAGCCATGCCTGATTCCCCATCTCACTTCAAGATTTCTTATTTCATGAACTAGATACATTCTAATTTTTGTTGAAGCTACTTTGTTCCTTTCTCTATCACCTGCAACTCAAAAGAATCATGTCTAATCCAGTTCCAATATGTAAATGGTCACAGCATTTTCTGTGGTCTCTCTGATCTATAATTTCAGCTTCCATCTACCTGGCAACAAGAACTGAGTTCAATTCAACTCAATTTGATTCCGTGGACTCTATTCAGTTCCATGCAGTTCAGAGAGGTTCATGTAATTTGTTTTGATGGTGAACATTTTAGTAGATTCTAGGAACACGGAATTGAGTAAGTGCCTATCTTCATTCCTAAGGAGCTGAGGATGACTTACAATCACCAACATGATGACTGCCCTTATGTGCTCAGTGCAATGGGAACAGAGAGGAGGTTGGACTCTCATAATTCAGAAATTTTATGTCCTTATTTTTCACTGTGATGGGGGCCAACCTGGTTTTGTACTCAAGACCCAGGGCTTTGGGACTGGACGAATTCACCTTTCACCATTTTATCGCCGGGTGACTTTCATTCAAGTGGTGTCACATACCTGAGCCTTACTTTCCCTCATCTGTAAAATGGGGATGATAACAGGGTCTGCATAGGTTTGTTTGAAAATTCAGTGGAAGAAATGTCGGGTGAAGGGTCCGGCACATAGCAAGTGCTCAATAAACCATGGTTGCTGCCACCCCATCCCCAGGCAAGAGCGGGGACAGTGGTCAGTCACAGAACTTTCTCTGCACCTCCCGCAGCACCACAGCCCAAGGGCCTCCTGTGTTTTTTGGCATGTGGAAGGTGCTAGAAGATATTTAATCAGTAAGTGTTGAATGCAGAGCTGGGGGCCTGTGGATGGGCTGGCAGAGATGAGAGCAGGCAGAGGTTGGAGCCCTTGGAAGGGCCTCAGGGTTCAGGTAGAAATTTCTGGGTGGGGCTTAGGGACACAGTCTGCCTGTGGGCTGGGAGGCTTGATTTGAAGCTGCATGATGAGCAAAGTCCTTTCCTAGGATTCAGAAAATGTTCACTTATACTGACAAATGGAGGCAGGTGATGGAGGTGAAGTGGGGGGACGAGGTTCAATCCATCCCTCCTCAGAGCCCGGAGCCCTGCTTGTTACTTAGTCTCCTCCTTAGGACAAGGGACAAGGGACAAGCGGGGTCGATATGGCAGTGCACTGGTCTCACTTTGCAGAAGGGGAAACCCAGGCACCAGGGACTTGCCCGTGATGCTCTGTCAGACTGAGGAGGAGCAGGCAGGGACTGTGTGTCCTATCCCACCTCTGGGTGCTCATCCCACCCAGCCACTCCGGAGGTTCCTTTTACTTGTACTGGTGCTGGAGAGAGACAGAGGATGAGTAGGGTGGTGCAGGGGACAGCTTGAGAGTGTCCTGGGCTGTCTGCTTTGCCAGGACCTCCCTCTCCTGCATGCTACCTGAACTTTCTCCTTTTCTCCAGGGAATCCCCTTTGGTCTCACCTTCTCTGAATGGTCTGTGGACCTTTCCTCAACTGCTCGCCTCCTTTCTACCTTTCTTGTCCCCAGTTTTGCCTCCTCCAACCCAGCCCCCATACCAGGGACCAAACCTCAGGTTTTCCCAGAGGCCAGGCCTATAAAAGGAGAGAGCCAGGCATGAGACAACAGGGAATGGTGGGGACTATGGCAAACTAGATAAGCCATGCCTGTCTAAAAACAGCAGCTCAGTTCATGTGTTGCTCAGCTCATGTGGACACAACCACATAAGAAGTGTTGGGCTCAATGTGGCAAGAGCTTGGAATTTTCAGAAGTTGTCAGAAATGGAGATTGTGTGTGTGCATGTGTGTGTGTCTGTGTGTATAATTCCTATTTAGAAAGAAGAAACATCTCCTTCCCATTATTGGCCAAAGCCTCAGAATCAGGTCAGTTCAGGATAGAAAGGGAAAAGTAGAGCCAGTCAGAGGGTTTGGCAGGAAGAGAGAGCTGAGAGAAGGGACAGCCACAACGTTGGTGAGCTTCTGAAATCCCATGGTGCAACTTCCTTCTGCCATGAACTAGCCCTCCACCAGGCCCTGGGTGCTGACAGCCTGAGATGTGGGGAGATGAATCACACTGGCTAAGTGGACAGGGAAGGCAAATCCCAGTGGTGCAGAGACCAGGTTCTCTACCCCTCATTTACAGTGAGGGCCTGGACACGAGTTTCCAAACACCAGCCCCGGAGCCACCTCCCTTCCAGGGTCACTGATCATGGTGGGGGCCCAGCGTAATGGGTATGGTGACAGGGCCTGGTTTCATTGGAAATGAGAGCAGCACAAGCCAGCGAAGAGAGTGGTCAGCTGAGGTCTGTGGGAGCCTCATTTGCAGTTTTTCTCTGCACAGTCTGAGTTAGTTACACTTGGAGCTGGGCCAGGACTGGTAGTTGCCAGGGGAACTGGCATTCTCTGCCTCTGCAGGCCAGCGCTTGCCCTGTTGGCAGGAGAACAGGGCCATCTCCCCAATACACTGCAAGGCACTTCTTGGTCTCTGGTTCCCTAGCAGCAGCAGATGCTTCCAGCATGTGGGGCTGACAGAGCTCTATTGTTCCCATTTCACAGATGAGGAGACTGAGACATGACAGGTCACACAGAAAATGAGTGAAGCTGTGTTTGAGGCTCAGTCAGCCTGACTCTGGGGTTCAAGTTCACAGCCCCTGGACTCTGCATTCCCTTGGTCTCTGACGGATGCTTGGCACGTAGAAGATCCTGGATGCATTCATTCACTTGCTCTCATGCTTAGGCATTCAATCATCCACGGACTTCTAGTAAATGCTTCCATATGTTATGTGGTTGGAGCCCACAAGGACCTGGTCACCATCAGGCAAAATGGCCTTTGAGAGCCAGGCAGATGTGGGAAGCGGCAGAGGTAGCAAGGAAGGTGGAGGGTCAGTCCCTAGATGATTCTAAAATCCATCAATGCAGATGCCAAAATGGAATCTGTTGTTTAGAGGTGGAAGGCAGCTACCAGGAGAATCAGGCCCTCAGAAAGTGGGACTGGTGTGGACAGCGGAGGGCACAGTGCCTCACTGGAAGCATTTCTATGGTCCATCATTGACCTTGTCTGTTACTCTAATAAAAGTTCCAAACCAACCATGACTGGGCTCCTTCTCTCCACATTGCCTGGGGAATCTCTCTCTCCAGCCACCTGGTACTCTTTCAGACTCCTTGTTAACCTAGAAATGTCTTGTGGGCAGAGAAGGGGTATTCCTGCTACAGTTCCGTGCCCACCCCTGCACTGGGTACTCAGGATGCTCCTTAATTTTTGCAGAAAGATGAACTAAGTGTTCAAGTCTCCACCTTGAAGGATTGGCCTAGACCAGAATCTTTTGATTCTATTTCAAAATTTATGCCAATTCCTTGCACCACTTGAATTATCAATAGCCAGAATTATTTTTGTAGCAATTCGCCTTTTGGATACTTAAAAACACATGTAGCCATTCCTGGGTATTTACCAGGATGGGTTCCAGGACCCCATGGATACCAAAATTCCAGAGTGCTCAAGTCTCTTATATAAGTCCATGGACTCTTCAGCCCCTGGAAAATTTACATTTAAAGGAAAATTACATTGCTAACACCTTCCACTTACACAGAACTATGGACATCCTTCTGTAAATTTTAGGCTTTTTTACTTTGGTACTAGAGATAGAACTCAGGGGTACTTACCCACTGAGCCACATCCCCAGCCCTTTTTATTTTTTATGTAGAGACAGAGTCTTGCTAAGTTATTTAGGGTCTCACTAAGTTGATGAAGCTGGCCTTGAACAGGTGATCCTCCTGCCTTGGCCTCCTGAGTCACTGGAATTACAGGCCTGCACCCCACTGAAATTGTTATTGTTAATGTTTTCAAGCCATGGTTGCCTGAACCCATCTATTTGGAACTTATGCATTTGGATACCTTGTTGCATTTAAGATACATTTATTTAAAAAGATAACTACATTGCTAATACCCTAAAGACAAAACCTTGCATCAATTGCCAGGAATGGAAGGTTACAAAAAGAACAAGTAAGTGGTAACTAAAGGGAGTTACTGAATCCTGGTAGAGATGGCCACCTGCCTGAGTCTTACCTGGGGCCTGATCACTCCCGGTTAAACCAAGACAGATTAGCATCAGTAGGCGCTCAACCTAGTTGGAAAGATGAAAGGCACTGAAAGGACAAATCTTCTCACTACCATTGAAGACCCCCAAGGGAATGGCTTTCTCTCAGTGTCATTGATGCCCTGCCTTGGAGTCAGAGAGGTGTGGGCACTGACGATGAGAGAGGCCAGCTCAGGTGAACCCCGGTGGCCTGGAAGTTCCATCCAATCATGGAGCAGCACCTCCATTCTGGAAAGGCTGCCTTCCATGTCCCTGATTCTCAGGCTCCGAGAAGGACACAGTCTGCCCAGCATCTGAGCTGTCCATCTGGAATTCCATGCCTTCCCCCAGAACTTCTGGTCTGGTGACCAAAAATGGAATCGGTGACTCGGCAAGAAGATGGAGACCCGGTGACCTGGGTCTTGGGCGTAGTGAGTGAAAAGCCAGCGCTGCTTAGGCTGGCATCTGCTGCAGTGGCCTCTGGTCTTGCCATGGGAAGGGTACTTCAGGGTTGTGTTTACAGCATTGTGCACGTGTCTACCAGCATTAGCAGGTGGGAGGATGCAGGGTTGCTCAGGGAGGGTAGTGCCCCTGGCTTTGTCAAACCAAGGGCATGAGTCAGCTCACTCCAGTCACTTGGGAAGGACATACTTTGGGTGGTCCCCCATCCCTCCTCCCCTGATTCCTAAAAATTTTCTCTTAAAATCACATATACGATATTAATAAAGATGCCAATTGTTCTCCTAGCTTCCTGAGGCGTGGGCCAGAGACCTTTCTAGATCTCTGCAGCTGGAAAGATGTTCACTCTAAATGGAAATTTAATCAGGAGGCAAGGGGAAGTTGGGTTTTTCACTCTGTGCTAGGAATGTGCTAGGGATCTGGCTGGGACAAAAGTATTTCTCATTCCAGGTCAAATTCCCTGAGGTCCCTGCACTCTGCTTAGGGTTTGGATTTTGGTTTTCTACAAACAAAATGATCTCATGTCTGTGTGGGCTTTCATTTGATTGACAAGCACAGAACTCAGTTTGAGCCTAGAATGTGACCTCTGCGGTCATTCAGGGAATTTTCAAGGGAACCTCTGAGAGAGGCTCACCCTATGGAAGGGATTGTTTGGCCTGATGGAATGATCCAGAGAGCAGAGCCCCAGTTGAGTCGTGGTGGGGCCAAGGGGATTCTGAGCCTGGCATGGTGACTGTGGCTGGGATCCATCCCCATCAGGGCCAGTCCAGGGTCATCTTCTTTAAGCTCTGTGCACCTTTATGTCCAAGCAGCAGCAATTGGCAACATTGGAACAGGGGGAAGTCTCCATCTGTGTTCCCCAACATCTGAGGAGGGAGCACCTCTTCTCAGGCATGTTTGGAACTCTGCCGTGGGTTCCTGTGGACCAGTGGGAGAGACGAGACCCCAGGGAAGGCCCGCATAGCATCTGGAGCCTATTGTGCCCTTTGGAGCAAACCAGGGAGAGTGCCATGCCTGGCGAGAAACTCTGGGGACACGGTGACCTGATATTCGCACAGTAGCCCTGGATTGGTAAGAGGGTCTGCATGACGGTCCAGTGACCTGGATATTTGAACTGAGCTCAAGGGGTTAGGACAAAGAAAGAGGAAGACGCCCTTTGAAGAAAGCGTATGTGTTTGTGAATCAATAAATGGAGTGGCTTGCTCAAAGTCACGGGCCTGTAGGGTCAGCCAGACAGATGCACCTCAAGGGTGTGAGAGAGGCCAGGGACAAAGCATACCTGCAGGGCACAGCCAGTAAAGGGGGATTTTAAAGCTGGTGAGCAGAGGCCCTGTGCACATGAGTATCCCTCCTGGAAGTTGGCCCAGACCACAAGCCAGAGAGAAAGAGACCAGCTCAAAGGGATATTGGTACATAGGCTCCAGGCATGGCAGGTGAGGTAGTCACCTCTCAGGGGTGGTGACAGGTGACTACACTTGGTCCCCAGGTAACTACACACCTGGCAAGAAGTTCAGAGAGGGCATTACTTCACCAGTAAAGAGGGCTTCTTAGGAGAGGGGATTCCCATTCAGATTTCAAGAATCACAGATGGAGAATCAGAGGGAAATTTGAACAGAGCTGAAGGTGACAGACCATGGGTTCTGAGTGAGAAAAAGAGACATTGTGCCAATAACCAGGTGCCATGATCTAGTCTGTGTCAGAACAGGGGCTTCCGCCTTATAAGAGGCCATATCAACACAAGGTTCACAGATGATCCAAGGAGGAGCAAACCCCAGCCCAGAAGGGCCAAACCCTAGTGGACTTGCAGATACATAGGTAAGGAATAAATATTTAGGTTGGCCAAAGGAGAACTTCCCGGCTTCAGACAGAAAATGCCCGCATCCCTTTCAAAACCCATGTCTGCTCCTAAATACTGAAAGTGTCTCACACAGAACCTACCACTCCACCCCCAGACTCTGGGAGACAGCTCTGGAGCTCCAGCTCACATCATTCCTGTCTTGGTCTGTTTTTTGAGACTATAACTGAATACCACAGGCTAGGAAATTTATAAAGAATTGAGGTTTCCTTAACTTACAGTTTGGGGGACTGAGGAGGCCAAAGTATGCAGGTGGCAACTGGTGAGGTCCTTCTTGCTGTGGAGGATATGATGTGGTGAAACAGAGGATGCATGCTAACTTGGGTTTCTCTTTCTAACATCCCAACACCATCATGGGGACACAGACACCCATGAGCTCATGTAACGCTGATTACCTCCCCAGGGCCCCACTTCCAAAAGCCATCCATTCCGTGAATCGAGGGATTATGTTTCCAGGGCATGAACTTTGGGGATCACATTCCAACCATGAAAGTCCCCTCTCCTCAGGGTTTAGGGTTAAGAGGCAGTGCTGCCTGTCTTCATTCATATCCTCATTCCAACCCTTTCTACCTTTGGGACTTGGAACCTGAGCATCTCCTTCCATAAGGCAGAATTTATGAGGACCTACTTCAAAGGGCTGTGGATTTAAATGAGGTAAAACTCATTAGCATGTCGAACAAGACCTAGCACATAAGAAATACATTCCTGACAAACAGCAGCTGGTATCATCTCTCTCTCTCTCTCTCTCTCTCTCTCTCTCTCTCTCTCTCTCTCTCTCTCCCTCTCTCTCTCTCTCCCATTTTTAGGTGGTTGGAATGCATTACTTGATGATATTCATTAAGTAATTTGGGAATTTTACTCATGGTTCCCTCAGACTCAGGGGCCTGGGTGTCTCTCTTCCTGTCTCCCAGCTGGTGGGTGAGAGGTCCTAGGTCCTCCATCCCTCTTTCTGTACAGCAGTGGGTCACAGTTCTGAGGTGCCCACATGCTGAGTCCCCAGTGGAGAGACCTTACCCATTTTGGGGAGGTTGGTGTGGCACATTGAGGATGGCTTGAATCTTGACCTTCCAGTAAGGTTCACATCCAGACCTGACGTACTTGCCAAAGATGACAGAGACTGATGTCAGGTTCCAAGGGTCCTGGAAAGCCAGATTCTCTTCCTTCTGCCATGAGTCTGAGCAGCCCGTGGGTCTGTACACACCTATGGCTGGAGGGTCCCAGGGCCCGGGCCAGAGGAGAAGCTCCCCTGCTCCACTCTGCCTCGGTTGGACTCAGGGAGGGAAGGGCTGCCTGTCACCTGGCACAGGTGCCCTTGGTTCTGCAGCGAGAAGCTTGTAGAAGCTCTGTGTGCATGTCGGGGGTCGGTGCTCTGCAGATGGAGGAGTGCTTGCAGGGACTGTGGTCAGAAGCACAAGGGTTTTGGAGTGACAGTGTCATCGAGAAAGAGACAAACGTCATCTTTATATTGTTTTACCTGTGCTCAGAGGCCCAATTCCCACCATATTTTAACCTCTCTGAAATCAGGATGTTTCTTTCCAGCAGCCAACAGGGAAGAATCCTGTCACGTCATGGGCACCAATGATGACCTCTTCAGTGGTTCAAGCCGTAAGAGTGCGTCTCATAACCAATGGCTGCCTAGTTTGGAGAAATAGGTTTTTTTTTCTTTTTAAATGGCTCCTATTTATATAGATTCCCTCTACACTAAACCCAGTGACAGGTGCTTGACATGGATATCTCCTCTGACAGAGAAGCAGACACTAGCATGGACCTCATTTTTCAGAAACCCAGGGAAGATGAGGTGTTTGCCTTGGGTCACGCAGGAATGGAGTGGCTCGTTTGGGATCCAAGCCAGGCAGTTGACAGATGCCCTCCCTGGGAGTGTTCTTAACTCAGTGTGGTGAGGCCAGCCAGTGACTGAAAGGTAGCTTCCTAAACACGGGCTCAGGAGTCCTCCTGCCATGAGCAGACACCAATGCCACTCAGATGTGCTTCCAGGCGTGCTTTATGGCTAGAGTGTAGTGCATCTGCCAAACGGGATGTAAAACCCCGCTGGCAGCTCCAGACCCTTGCAACACAGTAGGTTTGAGCTGACCTCAACTCCCACGTGGGAAAAGAAAGTTCATCTGCATTAAGAAACACCTGGAATTGAATCAGACAGGTCTGCAAGGGGCAAATGAAGTCCCTCCATTCTCCGCAGAACTGGTTAAGAGGCCTCCATCTGGAGAGGAGAAGGCTGAGGGATGGGGGCAACCAGAGGCCAGAGAATCAAGAAATGGGAACAGGAGCAGGGTCCAAGTGATTCAGGGTCTATTTCTGAAAATATAGAAAGTGCTAACACAGTGTCAGGGCCCCTCTGATTCACAGAAAATATTCCCCACCCTCTGCCAGGTATGGGCCCCTGTGTTCCTCTATAGCTTCCTTAATGTAACACAGGTCACTCCCTGCTGTGACTTCTCTGTACCCATCCCCTGTGATATTTTTTCTTCTTTTCTTTTTCTTTCTTTCTTTCTTTCTTTTTTTTTTTTTTTTTTTTAGTGCTGGGGATTGAACCCAGGAGCTCTTAACCACTGAGTCAGCATCCCCAGCACTTTTTGTATTTTATTTAGAGGCGAGTCTCACTGAGTTGCTTAGGGCTTTACTACATTGCTGAGGCTGGCCTCGAACCTGTGATCCTCCTGCCTCAGCCTCCGCTGGGATTACAGGCGTGCACCACTGCGCCTGGCTCCACTGTGATCTTGAAGGTAGGTCGGTCCTGTGACAGTCATCCCTGTGCACACTGGAGGATCTGCTTCAATTCTGATGACACACCCATGGTCAGCGTGGTGGAGAGCTTGAATGAGACCCAGAGTTGCCCCTAAGAGGAGACACTTAGAGGCCAAGGACAGGAAGCACAGCACCCTGGCTGATGAACAAGGGGCACCTTTTAGTAACGAGGTTAGGGACAAACTAGTTCCCAGGAGGTAGCTGGGGAGATCTGAGGACCGTGCATCCCTGGGTGCTGGGAGGGAGACTTCTGCTCTGGAAACTGAGGCACAGCCAAGATGCCTCTGCAGCAGGGGAACTGACCTTGGCCTGGAGGTGGTGGGGTCTGACCAGAAGTTACTTCTTTCTACAGCATCTAAAGCACTCTGTTACATTTTGCTTTTCTGATTAGAAAAATCAAGCATGTTCATTGTGGGAAGAGACAGACAGGAAATTGAAAGAGCACCAAAGCCACACAGCCATACCCTAGGTGCTCAGTTCCATTCTCCACACAAAGTAGGTGCTCAATAAATGTTTGTGGGTAGAGTCACCAAATGTGTTAATGCAGGCAGGGTGCAGGAAGGTCTTTCCAAAGCCCTTCTTTCACAGAATCTTCTCCTACCCAGAGATTCACTTCAACATCAATCAACACTCTTGACAATTTCAGGCTCCTGTCCCTTGTGTCTGGCAGTGTCTCTCAGATCCCTATAAATCCAGAAAGAAGGCAGGGATCTGACTGTCTCTCTGTGGCTCCCTGGACTCCATTTGGGTCTTGTTAATACCATATTTGATAGATGAAGGAAAAGATTCAGAGAAGCAAAGTAACATGTCAATGTCACATAGTTCATGAATGGGCGACAGAGAGAAACCCACAGCATCTCCAAAGCTACCTCCTGTAAGGGATCCCTCCTACTGCTTAAACAAAACCCCTGGCGCTGATGTCACAGCCCTAGCACATCCCCAGCACACCCACTCAGAGATGGGGCAGGACTGACAACCGCTCAGACACTTGCCTTTTGGTGCTCTGGAGGAAGGAAGTGTGAGCGGGGCTGTTTCCCACTCTTCCTCCCCAGCAGCCTCTTTCAACCCAAGGGGAATGGAGTCACTGATCTGATCAGACAACACTTGGGATACAGACTGGGCTGCATTTTACTGGTGGGTGTGGTTCCTGGTCCTTCACAATAAGACCCTGTCCTTCTCCTGGGCCTCCTGCCCCAACTATTTCCACTACTCTCTCCAAGTTCAGTTTCTTAATGAGCTAGATCAGGGCTTCCCCTGAAGGTTGATGGATCTACCTACCTATCAATCATCCATCTATCTGTAACCTATTGATCATCTATCAGCTATCGACCACTTATTTAGCATCTATCATCTCTTTCCACATCTCTCTACGCCAGCTCCTTTGCTTTCCTCTTCTTCCCTTACTTTCTCCTCCAAAAATCACACAAGTGGCTAAAGAATTATTGAGCCCCCAATCCCCAAAGTTCCTCTTAACCTCTAATGTACCTGAGAGATCAACTTCATTTTCTCAATCAAAACACATTTACTGGTGAGCCACTATTATCAGAGCTCAGGGAAAATTATGCTGTGTAAATGGGAGATAAACGAAGAAGAAAATTGGTCCTTCCTGTTCACCCGTCAAATATATTCAGGAAAAAAATGCATTCTGTGAATGCCTACAGTCTTCTTTCCTTATCATGGTTCCCAAAATGATACATAACAACTATTTAGAGCATTTACATTGTATTCCATGTTAAACGTCATCAGGAGATGATTTAAAGTACATGGGAAGATGTTCACAGGTTCTCTGCAAATACCTGGTCATTATACAAGGGACTTTAACAACCACAGGTTTTATTATCCTCAGGGTGTCCTAGAATAATCCCTGGGGCTACAGGGGACTGACTCAGGTTAGAATTCCCTATTATGTAAAACTTCTGCTTTCCATAGGCCAATGAAAACCCCATTTTACATACATTCAGAAAACCCTATGAGGGGAAAAAAAAGATGGATCTCACCATTCCACCCAAAGAATAAAGACCTCACTGGGACTGCAGAGGCTGGAAAGTCATCTCCTTTCACAACCAGAAGCAGATTTCTGCCAGGCAAGTGGTGGGGATTAAAGCATCCTTTGGGGCAAGCTGTTCTTTTGTTCTGAAAAAAACACCTGAATGAGTCCATTATCTCCTCAAGAGCAAAGCAAGAGGGTGCCAATGGCTCAGGAGAGCTGTGGATTTTCTGCTATCGTGGGCACAGATGGTGAGGCCAAGCTCCTGCTTATTCCCTGGAGACTGCTTTGTTTGGGGTGGATGGGTTTATGTCTTCATTTCTTTTTGGTTATGGATTTAGATACCTTAGTGCCTCAGGTTCAGCTTCCCAGAGTTTATCTCCAGGGATCCTGTGTCCTGGGGCCTGAGTATTGCCAATGGAGAGCTGGTCATTCAAGAAGAATGAGAAAATCCAATTTACAAAGAAGCTGGTCCATTTTGGGGGAATCCAGCATGAACTCTGCAGTTGAGGTCATGTAGATGACATAGTCAGAAGTGCACACAGAGCCAGGCATGCCACACACTCCTGCAGTCTCAGTCATTCAGGAGGCTGAGGCAGGAGGATCTCGAGTTCCAAGGCAGCCTCAAACACAGTGAGGAGCTAAGCAACTTAGTGAGACCCTGTCTCTAAATAAAATACAAAATGGGGTTGGGGAGGTGGCTCAGTGGTTGAGGGCCCCTGAGTTCAATCCCTGGTACCAAAAAAAGAGAGAGAGAGAGAAGAAAAAGGAAAAGAAAAGAAAAGAAAAGAAAAGAAAAGAAAAGAAAAGAAAAGAAAAAAGCATGCACAGAGACCAGAGCTAAAAATAAAGAAGTAAGAAAATGCATAGAACCAAGTCTACTGATGTGTCAAGCCAAAGAAAGAATACCAGTGGGGAATTTTGCTGAGCAGATCACACACAGAAGGGATAAAGTTGGGACATTTTAAGGGTTAGAAAGGGATTTCCATGGTACTGTGCTAATGAAGGATTGACAGCTAGTCCTGTGGCAGGAGGAAAGGTCCATGGGTCTCTATGCAGATCCATTGGGTAGAAAAGGAGTTGGGGTTTCGGGGCCTGGCATGCAGGCTCAATAAGAGTTTGCCACTGATCAACTCCAGTGGTTACAACCATTGGTGATGATACACAATAGTTGGTTTGGATATCTGCAG
Source organism: Sciurus carolinensis (assembly GCF_902686445.1). Taxonomy (NCBI): domain Eukaryota; kingdom Metazoa; phylum Chordata; class Mammalia; order Rodentia; family Sciuridae; genus Sciurus; species Sciurus carolinensis. Next base: position 1,036,830 of record NW_025920158.1, on the reverse strand, counting down.
GCAGGCACTGATGGCTGAAACGCTCCTTCCTACAGAGCTAGTGAGGACTTCAGGAAAGGCACTGATCCTTGGTGACTTCATTCTTATGACATTGCTTTACACAAGGACCAAGTGACCAGCCCCCTGCACCCCATGGGTATTGTTGGGGCATCTCATGAAGGAAGCCTACAATTCTTCTTTTTTTTTACTTCTTCTTTTTAGATATACATGACAGTAGAATGTATTTTGCCATATCATACAGACATGGAGTATAACTTCCCACTGACGTGCAGTTTCATTGGTCGTGTATTTATTTGGAACATCAGAAATGTCTGATTCATCCTGCTGTCTTTCCCATTTTCATGCCCCTTCTCCCCAACCCCATGAACCTCCATGCCTCCCTCCACACTGCACACTGTGTGTCTGCACCTGTGTATCAGAGAGGTCATTTGACCATTGGTTGCTTTGGGATTGGGGAGCCTACAATTCCAAGACTGAATATACAAATGGGAAAGAGACCATATATAAAAATGGAATGCAGAATCCAGCAACCTGTCCAGGAAGACAAAGCAAGACCTCTGAGGACATCAGCCCAAAACAACCAGGACTCAAGTCATCACTGCTCCCTTCCCTGCTGTTTGCTCTCACTTCAAAAGTAGGACCAACCAGGAAAGAAAAGCAGGCTCCCTATCAGAAGCACACTGCAGGCAGCCTGCTGACAGCTTCCCTGTGCCCACCATTCCATTGGGGTGCTGAGGCTGCCCTTTGGTCCACTAGATACCTTCCTGCCAAGTGATGGTGGATGGCAAGCTTTGAGTAAGCAGCCTTCCTTACTCCCCTTCATGAGGTCTTTGTTTATTTCCAAACTTCTCACCATGACATCATGGATTGGAAGGACAGCAGAGGTGGCATTTTGGACAAGGACACTGGACGCCAGGAGTGCTGGTGTGCTCCAGGGCACCCTGAGTGGGGTGGGTCAGTTGCTCCTGGTTCTCAGGCAGGACAGCAACCAGACCTGGGGAAGGCTTGGGAAGACCCCCAGGTGCCTCATTCGACAGATCATCACCTGGAAGATGGCGCCCTGGCATGTTAAAACCTCCCCCAGCCATAATTACATTCCCTTTAGAAAAACTATTGTTTCAAAATCATGTCACACCCTATGAGGTGGCCTGGACCCTCCGTTATCACCCAAACTAGGTCCCAACACCTAATCATCCTGGAAACTAAAACATCAACACCCTCACAAAGTTAGCTATTCAGAGGGTAATATACCGATTAAAGGGTCAGGAGATTCAGTCACAAACAGGGGGGCCCAATTTTCTGCCCCCACTCTATGGGCACCACACCACCCCTCGTGAAGGTGGTCCATGCCATTCCTATACTCTTAGCCAAATGTCAAGAGGTGGACCTTGGTCAGTGGCTCGCCTGGAATCCTAGGAGGTTGCGGCAAAAGGATCACAAGTTCAAAGTCAGCCTCAACAACAGTGAGGTCCTAAGCAACTAAGTGAGACCCTGTCTCTAAATAAAACATAAAAAAGGGCTGGGGAGATGGCTCAGTGGTTGAGGGTCCCTGAGTTCAATGCCCAGTACAAAGAAGAGGAGGTTAGGGTGGGAAGGCAGAAGGGCAAACTGCTCAGAGACCTCAGGATGCACACCCCCACTATCGAAGAACCTGGGAGACCCATGTCTAGCAGCAGAGAGATGTCAGCCTCAATGCAAGATGCCACTTAATGGCAGACATCAAATAGGGCACAGTTCCTGTGAGGAATCTCAGAAATATTTGGGGGAAGAGAAAATTCTGGAAAAGACTGATTTTTTTTTCCAAGTTGTACGATTTATAATAAGGTCAGTAGGCAACAAGAAGAGAAGGTTAAATCAAATACATTAGAGCCATCCAAAAAATTATCAGGCAATCATCTAAAATAACGGAAATCTACATGCCAGGCAAAAGAGGATGCTTATAATACATCCGGCAGAAAAAAACGGTGTTGCAAAAGTTTGCGCCATCCAATGCTATTTTTGTGATGAAAACTGACCACACAGATGGAAAGTTTAATAAAGAGTTCAGGTTATTTGGCTAAAATCTTCAGGGCTGTTATTTCTGCCTGGGGGCCTGAAAGGCTTCCCTTTCTCTGGGGGTGGAAGGGTATTCTCTGGAGTTGCCATCCTGAGTGGAAAGGAGAGATTGAAACCAGAAAAGACAATGCTATTTCGAGAGCTCTGGATGACCAAGCAGCTTTGCCCCTCTGAGTGTGGGACCTGACCCTCCTCCTGCTGGTCCCATGGGCCTCCCTCCAGGGTCTGCCTGTCTGGCCAAAATGCCAGGAAAGAAACAGAAATCACAGCTTAGGGAGATCTGTTCTGGAGCCAGAGGGGCTGGGAGCCAGGTTCTCCATGGGATCCTTCAGCTGCCAGCCTCCTTGGAGCTTCGAGGAATGAGGGATTGGAGTGGAGAGGCAGTTTGGGTCCAGGGTTTGCTGACACAGGCTGGGGATGATGTGAGTTTGATAGGCCCCCAACAGTAATCTCCCGAAAATGAACCACAAGTTATAAAACTGTTCTTCAATAGGCGTGATGGACATTTTCCCATTAAGTGTCGGTGTGGACAGAAGAATCTTCAGACAATTTGACTCTAAAATTGAAACCAAATCAACATACCTCACCACTGACACTGTGCTGCTGTAAACTGTGGTTCTTTTTTCATGAATGAGCAGCAGACAAAGCTGGCGATGGCCAGCTGGGGAAGTGTCAGGGACAGTATGGGCTCCTGACCATGCAGATGGAGCTGCTGTGAGCACCCTGCTTCCGGCCAGGAGTGGCGCAGGCTTCTCTGCCCCTCCCGAGAGTGCAGCTGGGTGCTCAGTAGAGCAAGGCCCCAGCAGAGACCTGGAGACTGTGTGTCCCCAGCTTTGATTCCAGTCTCCCTGCCCCTGAGGGTCAGGAAGTCCCACTGTGTGTCCCTCCCAAGTCTCCACTGGGCTGTTTTTAGGGCTCCAAAACAGGAGCTGAGAGTCTTGGCCATCCCTCCAGGCTGTCTTCTGCTTCAGGCAGGCACATTCCCAGTGCCAGTGGAGACTGTTTTCCTAAATTATGGCCTGGATATTAGAATTGAACAGAACACTTAATTATTCAGATAGAGGAGGATCCAGGGTTTGTGTGTAGGAGGGATGCAGAATTGGCAATTGGACTCCATCCCTTACTTTAGAAAGAAAATGCCTTCAGTGCTAATAATTAAGTGGCCAGACTAGCTACAAGTTCTGACTTCTGGTTCTTAGAATTGAGTTCGAATCCTGCCTCTAGCACCAGTTATATATGTACTTGAGTGAAGTACTTAACTTCTGTGCCTCAGTTTCCCCCACCATGATGGGATCATGATGAACTTTTATGGCACAGAAGGAAACAAGATCATCTGTGCTGGGCCCTAGATGTGGGACGGGGCAAGGGCTTATATGGTGACTATGACTAATAATATAAGTAGTTCATTTTTGGAAATAATACATGTCAGAGAGGCTGTGCTCTCAAAGGGATGTATAGGTATTGAGGCTCTTAAGACTAAGAAGAGATGGAGAGGTGGAACCTCTGGGGACTGACTTGCTCTGGCATGACAGAGGTGACTGTCCTCAGTTCCAGTCCTGACTTGGCCTTTCCAGTTGGCAAGTCACATAACAATGCTCCACCTGGGTTTCCTCTTCTGTGCTCCAATCAGAACCCCACCCTTTATTTTTTCCTGTGATGCAAACATCTGAGTCCTTGTTTGCTCTTTTCTTATAAAAAGCCCTTCCCTCTACCTCTGCCTTGTTGCAAAACTTCCTATGATTCAGTCTCCGGCTCTCTCCTCCTCCTCATGTGTCAAGTCAAGTTTAAGGTCTACTTCACTCTTGTAATCTCCTAGAGATGCCAGAGGGATGGACCAAGACAGCAAGGCCAGCAGGCTGCCAAGATTCCAAAGTTATGCCAAGTCCTGATCACTTAGCTTTAAGGGAGTGTGTGTCCACCTACACACGCCTGATCCCTTTCAATGTTAGTAACTCACCAACATGTACAGACTTCGATCCCAGCATCTATTTCTGATTCTGGGCTTCCTCTTCTTTCTCACATAAACACCCCTCTTTATAACCATGAAGGCTTGAAGAACAGTTGTGGCTGTTGGTGCAACAGCCATGTCCTTTGCTCTGACTTGTTTATTTGTTTCTTCAATAATTGTTTCTTGAGTGCCAGATGCAAGGCAGGTTCATTGTGCCCTGGGTACTGCCTGAGCTCAGTGCACCTTGGGCTGCCATTTCTACTACCTGCATGAGTATGTTGAGACAGCACGCTCCTAAAAAGGTTGCATAAAGGGGATTTTTATTACAGCAAAGGACAACTGAAGACTCGGATTCACAACTGAGATGGCCCTCCGGTCTCAGGGAAGCTGACCAGGGTGTATGGAGTCTTCTCCAGTGCCTGAGCCATCCAGGACAGTCAAAGCCCCAGGAACCAACCAGGTGGCTGAGGCAAGCTGGGAAGAGATACCTGTATTTGGGCCTCAAATCGCTCCAGGTAGCAGATTCCATAGGAGCTGGGGATGTGCGGTGGAGACAGAGACACAGTTGGCTTTGGCTTAAATCTTCTTCCAACTTTTATGTCTGCACTGAAATTAACTTCCTTGTACCCTCTCTCTCACTTCAGAAGAACTAACCTCTGATAATTAAGCTCAAAGTCTGCTGGACCATGATCACCATGTCACATAAATACATTTCTAGTTCTGGGTTTTGTCATTTTAAAGCAGCACAATTATTTATTATATGTGGTAATACATTTCTTTGTTTTGTGGTGCCTCCTAGATTTTAATGCAGAAAAAAATGCTTTAATAGAATTTTGTTTATTGCTTCCTCAATGATGGGAAGCTGTATTTTAGAGACCATAGAATCATTGGGGTTTGGGAGGCTTTAATGAGTCACTGCCTAATATTTCTTTTCTTGTGACACATATATGATTAGCAAATGTCTGCTCACTGATTAACTTTGTTTATTTCCTAATTAGGTCTAGGATCGACTGTCTTGTGGTTATAGAAATAATTGTTTGATTAATGGGTGGGAATTTACATTTTCATTATGCTTCTGCCTAAGTTATATCCCAATTAGCCATAATGCCCCATGCCAACCTGGGGAACCAGTATTGCAATTTTCAACCATTAAATAATAACTGTTATATTGATTGGTGATAATTTGTATGGATAGTAAATACCCATTTGCAGAATTTAAATTATATAAGAACTGGTTCATTTGATCGACTTCCCAAGTAGCAAAGTTCTAGGAATGGGTACCCATGGTTTGGTAGTATGGGGACTTATGTGCTTGCCAATGTTGTTTTTGGTCAGTTAATGTGGTAAAGTTTCCAGAAAAGGTCTAGAAACCACGTAATTGACTAGGATCAATGGCAGAGCTTGTGAGCAAGGGTCTCCTTAAGCCTCTCCCTGGGTACCACAGAGGGTCCAGAACCTTAGTCAACCCCCACCCCACTGTGCCAGTTTAGGTTCAATGTGTGGGCTGATGCCTAAGAATCTGAAAACACAATCTCTCCATCATAGCTACAATCTATTTTGTCAGATTTTCTGAAGTAAGCCATAGAGACCCACTCCTGACCTCTCAGGGGGAAAAATAGAAACAAGTTAAAAACAGGATTCACCACAAAGATGGGTGGGGAGCACAGGCGGAACCAGGAAGTCCACTCAGGAAGAGCACTGGGACACCTCTACCTTCATCTTGTTTCATTTTTCTCTGTGTGCTCATCTCTGCTTTGATCTCCATTGTGTTCTCATTCGCTCTGTTTCCTCCTTTGTGCAGAATTTTTCCAGTTCTCCTAGTTCACCAACAACCAGGTTTCCCACCCTCTTTGCTGCTTCCTTTCCCTCAAAGATGCAAACCAACCTGACTTGGGTTGGGTAGCCCTGCACCCTCCTACTCCACTCTCTCCTTTTCCTGGCTTCCTGTTCTCAAGGGAAGGGCATCCCCTGGTGACTGTTACCATCTGCCTGCTCCTGGTGCATTATTTGCCGTGGACTTCTATTAGCAAGGCTAAAGTTTACTTACTGTGTTAAAAAAAAAGTCCTTAAACTAGAGAGGAAAAATGAAAAGAAAGGTGTGTGTTTGGGAGATCTCTGAAAATTGAAGTGAGATCAGTAGAGGAGATGAGGGAGGAGGAGAGGGAGAAGGGATATCCATACGGGGAGTGATATTAACCAAATCAGACTGTTGTATTGTGTGCATGTACGAATACATAATAACCAATTCCACCTTTATGTACAACTATAATGCACCCATTCAAAATAGGGACAATTCCTTGGAAATTTTAATATTACATATCACGAAGCAAACCCTTTTTATCAATATCCTAAGTGGGAAACCAACGTTTTCCTGATATTCATTAAAATACAAGCAGAACTATGAAAAAAATATATAATATGAGTGCCAACCATGGTGGCTTCCTGGACTTGGAGGTGTGAATCTTGCTTTTCTAGAAGCACCTGCCTGGCTCATTCTTTCGAAGTCACCACACACCATTGTTTGCCAGCAGCCTCCGGATTGGTTGTGCTTAGATCATGTGCCCTGCCCCGGCTTCTACTGAGGACACTCCCTGCTTCTCCTCCCTCAGCACAGATCCAAAAGAAAAAAGAGAAAAAAAAGTGATGGCTTTGTACAGGGGACTGAAGATACAGCACCCACCTTCTCCGTGACCACTCTGGAAGGAAGAAGTGACCTTAATGGTGACTGCTGTCCTTTGTCAGGATTTATACCATGGATGGATGAGGCAGAATGGTAGGTGTGTCCTCTGGAGTAAATGGCCAGGGAGGGGAAGCAGCATCTTCATTTTTAGTATGGATACCAGAATAGAAGAGGGCCAAAATGGAACAGCAGACCACACTGAGTATCTCTTCTGATGGTATCAAAAATATCCACTTCCCCTGAAGGAAACCAGAGTCATCTTTTCAGTTCCTGCAGAAATTCTCTTAGAGGTTCAGCCAAGAAACACAGCGTGGAATGCAGTTTTCCAAGAGGCAGAAATGGCTGCTTGCCTCAGCAGATCACTCCATGTTCCTGAAGGAGACCCAGCATAGGATACAGGCCGACAGGCCAGGCTGTGAAATCAGACTGCCTGGGGTTGGCTGGCTGTGTGGCCCTGCTTAGGGGACTTCACCTGTTTGCTTCTCATTTCTCCCTAGCTGTGAAGTGAGAATGCCAACAGTAACCACCCTGAGATATATTGTCAGGAGTAAAGGTGTTCATTCATGGGGAGCCTCCAGCCCAGCCAGAGCTCCATGCATTCAGGACTCCATAATTGTTAATGATAAATTCCCGCTTCTCCTTCTGGGCCTGCCAGATTTCTGGATTTAATATCCTCCATTCCTCTAGGGGGAGAGATGCTTTATTATAACCATGCATCAGGTACCAACAGGGATACATAATTCTGAGAGGTGTGTTGTTAGGTGATGTCAGCCTTGTGCCTCCAAGAGCTTCCCACACACACCTAGAGGCAGAGGCCAACCCCTCAGCCTCTCAAAGGTCAAGAGGTGCAGTGATCACAAGGCGTAGGAGGAAGCAGCCACCCAAATGCAGTGGATCCTTTGACAGCAGTCTTTGTATTTTATAAGATGATCAAAGAACAGTATAGCAGACGTATACCAGTAATGTAGTTATTCGTCATCAAGGATCACATGCTGTACATAATTGCATGTGCATTTAGGGTAGGGTGATAGTTCATTCACACCATAAGGAGCACATGGAATAATAGTTTGTGTGGCAACTTTGGGGACAGTGACGGCATCACCAGGGTAGAGGAATGTAATCACTCTGTTCTCACCATACAGGACCGTACACAGTCCATCCATGACCTAAACATGGTTATTCAGTACTTAGGGCATTTATTGAAGGTTACTGGCTTCTAAAAGGGGTGCTGGACAGGAAAGAAGTTTGCATCCTGGTTTGAAGCTGAGACCAGTCTCATGATGACCAGGTGATGCTGATGAACACAGGCCATGTGTGAACTTAGTGCTGGGTAAATTGGGTGCTGAATGTAGCCCCCAGATCTCCAGGAGCACACAGCCTCCTAGAAGCCCAGAGACAGTAATTTAAGGTTTGAGCGTGTTCCCTGCCACTCTTTCTGGTATCAGATTCAGTCTTTTGCCAAATCCTTGGGTGGAGGGTGACTTTCCATGGGGAATAAAACCATTTCTTCTCTCCTTTAGGAAAGGGAAGCTAGTTTTTCTTACCCCGAGTCAGCCCTCCCTGCCACATTGCAGGTTGCTAAAGGCATAGATTCCTTTGCAATACTCTCTCTGATGTCCATTAAAAATTGTGGCAAAGCCAAGCATGGTGATACACACTTGTAATCCCAGCAATTTGGGAGGCTGAGGCAGGAGGATCACAAGTTGAGGCCAGCCTCAGCAACTTAGTCAGGCTCTAAGCAATTTAGTGAGACTCTGACTCAAAATTTTAAAAAAGGGCTGGGATGTGGCTCAGTGGTTAAGCATCCCTGGGTTCAATCCCTGGTACTGAAAAATATGCTTTAAAGGAAGAAAACAGACTTCCAGTCAGCTGCTTTTCTAGCCAAGAAGAAAAGGCATAAGATTTAGGGAAAGAAAAGTAGGGAGTGATCCTTGACCTGGGGTCAAAAGTTTCCACCTCTGCTTGCTGGCACATGACTTCCTTGCCCTGTTCAAAGCTGTGGGGTTGGGATAGTGGCAGATCTTAACAGCAGTGCCAGTAGAAGTAGTTCATGAGTCACCAACAGGAACTACAAATATCATCTTAAATTCTTTGAGTAGCCACATCAACAGAAGGTGGAAAGAAATAGGTGAGACTCTTCACATTTTTTCATGTAACCATGACACATCACAAGCTTTCTTATTCCAGTAATGAACATGAAGCAGGGTTCACGTGCTCCTGGCTTCCCTCCTTCCTGACTTAATCTTCAAAATTCGGTGTAGTTTCGACCTGTACAGCCAGCTCCACTCTGGCCCCATGCATTTCAAACACGCAGTGGCCATGTCTGGCAGGTGCTGTTGGAGGATGCAGCTGAGGGGCTTCAGACCTTGAATTTAGATTGTGGAGTTTTTACAAAAGACTGTTTTTATAGCAGCAGGGAGATACAGGTTAGATGGAGAGACTCCTTAGGAGGCAGTTGAAAGCTGTACTTAAAAACCTATCTAAGGGGTCTTCCTTCTATACAGACACTGGGCCTAGAGAAAATTCTGGAATCTCCATTCCAGTGGACTCAGACTGATCCGAGTTTGAATAAATTTTGCCCTACCACTAACTGGTTCAGAGTCCTTGCCTAAGACTAAGGACCTTAGTCTTATTAAACCTGAATTTTCTTATGTGTCAAATAGTTAAAATGACATCTTTGTGGATTCAGGATATATTGAGACAGTTTAATAAGATAATATGTGTAAAGCACTTACTGCAGGGTCTGATACATTTTAAGCCCTTAATTAAGGGAAATATTATTATTATCTCATAGTGTCCAAATTAACATCAGAATCACATACATTGGAGAATTTTTTTCTCTTTTTCTGTCTTAGGGACATGTGTTACAGATTCTAGGCCTTAGAAAAATGATGACATATGTGTGAAACTAGACCCTCATCCTCCATGGTACCTCCTGAAATGCATCCCTGATCCATCAGAGCCTCCCTCCACCTGGGCCCCGAGGAATCCTCAGGGCCCGCCTGAACACAGGCAGCCCGCCCTCCACCCCAGCAAGCAGATGACATCTTAGCATCCAATGACAAGGCATATGTCTGTTCTCAGGAGGCAATTCTAAACCATGACAGAAAGGAAAGGGTGGCTGGAGAGATCAGAGGGGAGCTTTCCATGGGGGCTCTTGCTTGCATGCTGGGGTCCCCATGACTGAGCCTGGGCCAGCTCCCTGGGATCCCAGGGTTAGCGGGAGCTGGGTACCAGAGTCCCCTGGGAATCCTACCCATCTCCGCTGGCATTGAGCCCTGGGGAGTAGGTTCATTTAGAATTCCAAGAACCTCATTCATCTTGTGCCCAGCTGCCAGCTCCTCTGGGGCTGCTGACAAATGGTGCCCATCTCACCCACCACCCAGCTTCCCCATCACTGCTGGCACTCAGCCCTCCAGCTGCAGAAGATCTCACCCCGGAGAGCTGCAGAGTCAGCCCATCCATCTCTGCCGACTCAGGGAAACTCTCCCTACACCAACCTCAAGGTCTCTCTGGCAGATCTGAGAGCAGCAGAGCCAGGCTGTCACTTGCTTCCCCTGGAGAGATGCGGCAGGACAGGAGGGGCTCAAGACAGACTCCAGGAAGACAGGTCCATCCGTCTTTTCTTTGTTTCTTCATTCATTCAATAAATATTTTCAGGAGCCCTGGGCAGTTTCTTGGGACCTGGAGGGAGGCGGGTTGTAAAGACGAGTCAGGTTTGGTTTCTGCCCTTGGAGTTTGCAGGACACAGGGAGGCTAGTGCAAGTTGGGCCACAACTCACCTACCCATCACGTGTCGAGGCCCAAAGGTGGTCATGCTGTCCCTTGCTTGGAATCTTACAAAGGCTTCCCAAGTAAGACTGCATAAAATTCAGTCTCCTGACTTTGGCTCAGAACATTGTTCCCCACCTACCTCTGGGGCCTCACCTTCATCTACTGACCCCGAATCCCTCTCTGCTGTAGCTACAATGTGTAAAAGTTCCCCAGTCCCTCTACAGTTCCTGCCTCAGGTTTTTGCACAGCCTTTCACACATCTGCCATGTTCTCCCTGAACCTTCTCTTCATTGACTCTTTTCAAACAGGTATAAACAAGGACCCCTTCCCAGAGTAGCCCTCCCAGACTCCCCCACCCCCTCAGCTTTTATCATACTGTCCTGGGTTAGTTCTTGAAACAATTCTCCCTGGCCAGTATTTCTTGGTGTTGGATGTTTTATCGGTTCAGTGCCTATCTCCCTTGCAGAATAAAAGCCACAGGGAACTTCACTGTTTTGTTCTTTCCTCTCCCCCAAAGCCTGAAACACTGCCTGATATCTAGTTGGTGGTCCACAAACACTTTTACTGAAGGAATGGAAGAAATAATAGCTCTTTGGAGCACCTAAGGTGGTAGGGTCTTCACCACCTGCAGCCAGGAAGCTCTCAGCTCCACTGAAGTCTGCCCACTGCCTGAGAGCCCACTGACCGGGCTGGAGTCTGACTTCCTACAGGTTTGTGTGACTTGGAACCCAAGCTCTAAGGTCATGATGCCTACCCACAGCCCTGCCCACTTCCTCTTCACTTAGACTCCTCATTCTTTCCAGTCTTTTCTGGATGGGGTATGGAACCCAGGCATGCTCAACCCCTGAGCCACATCCCCAACCTTTTTATTTTTTATTTTTGAGACAGGATTTCTCTAAGTTGCTTAGGGCCTCAGTGAGTTACTGAGGCTGACTTTGAACGAACGATCCTCCTACCTCGGCCTCCCGAATCACTGGGATGACAGGCGTGCACCACGGCACCTGCCTCATCTGAGTCTTTGATCTTCCTGTGTCACTCAACCAGGAAGCTGCTCCATCCCGGTGGTCTCATCTCCCTGGAGACTGGGCTGAGGTCTTGAGTCCTATCACCACTTACCGCTCCAGTCCTCCCCTTCTCCGCTGGCTGAGGTGGGGGTCTCTTCCTAGACAGGGCTCTCCTCAGCTTCCACACACCTGCAAGGAAGCCACTGGATGCTCAGCCTCCCAGGTTCCCTTCCCCGAGGCACATGCCAGCCTCTCCTGGATTCTTTTGCAAGACGCATCTGAGCCTGGTAACAATAACACCACTGTGCCTAGAGTTTAAAATGCTTTTTTTTTTTCCCTGACACCACACCAGTTAATTCTTGCAAGAAGACGGACTGTCATTTATAGATGACTTTGATCTCTTCTCATGCTACAGTTCAATGTGAACATTTAGAGAGTGGATCCAGATAGAGGACATACATCCATTCCCTTCCCTCCTGACCCAAATTCTATACAACTAAGAGAAAAAAAATCATTTAATTCTCGAATCTATCTCCAACTTAAATTAAATTTAGATGCTGCCTGACCTGTGCAGAAGGAGCCATAGAGGAAGCTGCAGGCCTGAACCCAACACCAGGGTCAGTCAGAGCTATTGGGGGAAGGAGCAGAAGAGGACTCTGGTCTGGGGATCACTTGTGGGCCATGTCCTGCCCAGAGAGGCTGGTTGAGTCCTTCACTTCTTCTCTGAGATAGCAGGATGAATGGCTGGCACTCCCCATGCCCCCTGCCAGGCAGGAGCAGGGCAGAGAGTGGGATCCACGCACTGGCAGGCATGTGTACCATAGGTGCCAAGATGAGCAGAAGCCCAGGTTTCCCAAACCCCAAAACTTACCCTGAACTGCTGCTCATGTCATTCACCATTTTTCTACATGTGATTTTAATACAGGTGTGCAGTTACCCTGTGTGGCTATATTGTAATTTATTGTAGCGATCCCTTATCTTTTGATACCTAGGATGCTTCCAACTCTTCCCAGCAACGAATAGGCAATGCTGACACTGCCCCATCTTCACAGAGCAGAACTTTGGTGCCTCAGACCAGCAGCCTGGCCCTCAGCTAGGCCCAGAGCACAGGGCCACCAGGCGAGATGCCCAGCCCTGAACCTGGCAGCTGGGCCAGTTTCCAGCAGCAGGACAGTCTCCTTCTTTGGGGTCCCTGAAGAAACCTCTCTCCCCTGGGATCTGCATGGCACACACCAGGAGGGCAAATCCTGGGTCTGCAGCCTGCAGCACTGCACACCTGCCTCTCTAGTGGACCCTGGGGTGCCTTCTGCCTGGGGAATAGGAGCCTGTTTCCTCCAGACCCACCTGCCTCTGTCCCTTTCCTGCCTTCCCTGTGTCTCTTCTGTGGGAGTCTCAGCTGCCAGTGCCATTCTGTGCTCAGTCCTCCTCAAGAACCTGGCTGGGGGCGGTGGTGGGACCCCAAGCACATCAAGCATCTAAAGAAACCTCATAGAAGAAATGCAAAATCAAAACAAAAATATTAGAAAGCAACTTGGAAGGAAAAAAGGAATGGAGAAAGAAGAAATTTAAAACCATCACAAGTACCTTAGTGAGAAGCTGTGTGCAGGGAGCACCTGCAGCTCCAGCTATTCAGCAGGCAGGGGCAGGAGGAGAGCCCCTGGCAAGAGTTCAGGATCAGCTGGGGCAGCAAGGTGAGATCCCATCTCAAAAACAAAAACAAAAACAAATGCTCTCAGAGAGGCAGGAGAAGTTGCCATACCCGTGGATGAAAGCAGAGCAGCATGTTTAAAAGGGCAGGCGGGAGAGGGAGAGGGAGACCATTTCATGGAAACGAGCCCTCCAGCACAGCTCAGAATTCCACCACAGCGTGGAGATGGCAATGAGGAAGTTTTCCGGAGAGCAAGGCAAAAGGACCAAAACAGAGAAAACAGCCTGGAGAGGTGGCTCTCATACTGAGACGCAGGCATCTCGTTTCTGAGGTATGGAAATGGGCTTAAGTAACTGGCAAGAGAGTGGGACTGGAAATGGGAAAGGCACATAATAAAGCAGATGAAAGGGCCATTTTGAACACCAAGGAGATGTGTGAGAAAGGAGCCACCTCTGGCGGCAGCAAAGGCAGCCTGGGAAAGCAGGTGTGCTCATGCCTGGGGTTGAGGGAGCACAACCTTCTCCTCCACAAGAAGAGGAATGTGAGTCTACGTGAGGCTCACCAAAGGAACATTCATCAGGAGCAACAGACACACTGTGAACACAGACGTCCCCACCACTGAACCAACCCAAGCTGCAGGAATGTGGTGGGATGGCGGCACCTGCCAAGCCTGTGACTCCCACCAAAGGTCAAGCTGTAGAACAGGACAGTATGGGGACAATGTGACCAGGCCAAAGGCTTCAGGATGCAGCAGAGCTCACGCTCAGCAAGGTCATGCACCCACAGCACCTTCGCTGTGAAGAAATTCCAAGCCGGGCACAGTGGCACATGCCTGTAATCCCAGTGGCTCGGGAGGCTGAGTCAGGAGGATCATGAGTTTAAAGCCAGCCTCAGCAAAATTGAGGTGCTAAGCAACTCAGTGAGACCCTGTCTCTAAATAAAACACAAATTAGGGCTGGGGATGTGGTTCAGTGGTCAAATGACCCTGGGATCAATCCCTGGTACCCCGCCTCAAAAAAAATTCAAAACACATGGTCATGGCAGGGTCATGGCCTTCTGCCCAGCAGCACTTGGCAGGGCAGACAGCTGCTCACAAAGCACCAGTCCCTCACCTCCCACATCCTGGACCCAGACCCCAGCCTGACATGTTTCCACAGTGATTCAAGGGGAAGACCCAGGCCTGCTTCCCACCTGTGGTCAGTCGGGTCAGCAGAGTACTGGGGTAGGAAATAGATGTGGCAGCAGAGGACTCAGGCCTGGGTGCTGGCTTCTTAGGCTACACCCCAGGCGCCCACTCCAGTGCACTGCCTCCTCCCCCTGGCAAGAGGAACATTTTGTTTAATTGAAAAAACCCAAAGCTAGTTCTCCAGATAAAATGAACAAAATCCAAATGAAACCCTGGAAGAACAGATGACCGCTGGCAAGTGTGAGGAGGAGAAAGGGGCTGACCAACCAGGCAGCAGGGCAGGCGGCTGAGGAGGAGATCTGGGAAGAGGGAGCGAGGCAGGCACACAGGACCCATAGAGGCCACCTGGCACCAGCAACAGCCAAGCCACAGGCCCTGCTCCCACAACCATGAGGCCTGACCAGTGACAGAGACCTGCCCGGGAAAGCAGAGCCACTGAGAGTGCTCTACCTGGACTAGGAGGAATGCGGATGGGGACTGAAGATGCCACCTGATGGAGCCAGCACAGGAGGACCTCCCCGGCCCACTGGGCCCACCCTGTCGGACATGCCCAGTTCCTGCATGGGCTGCTTCAAGTGGAGAAGCAGAGTCCTCCAAGAGAGGCTGCAAAAAGCCTCTGGAAGCCAACCCCCCACAAGGCCTTTGGGCTAGGAGGGTGCCCAGCAGCAGAGTGCTTGCCCAGCACCAGGCGTCGAGAGCTCTAAGAACACTGGCCACACAGCCCCAGCCCTGCCAGCCCTGCCAGCCAGCACTTCCAGGCTAATTCACATGTTCGATGTTGCCTCCATGTAAACATTTGGAACCTCGAGTCTTATTCAGAAGCCCATCGAGAAAGGAAAATACTCAATAAAAAGAACCTGTGGACAGAGGCGCTTGGGACCTTCCTGCAGACACCAAGGGCACAAGAGCCCCAGAACCCGCACCGAGTGTCACAGGGACAGGCTGCATGCCCTGCAGCGGCATCCATGAGGGACCCTGCTCACCCCCTAGAGAGCCAGGACTGCAGCAGTCACCAGGTACACCCATCTGGGAGGTCAGGGGTCTGACTGTAAAGGAAGTCGTGGGAGCACAGGAAACACGGAACAAGAACCCAAGCCATGGAGAGAAAGGAAACCCGGTGAGAAAGGTGGCTACAGAGAAGCTCCCACCACCAGTCAGGCCGGAAAGCAGACTGCAGGTGGACAGCCACAGTAGGCCACGTGTCCACCCACACCAGCAGCAGAACCCACTACCCCAGCAAGTGTGAGCCCTCCACCAAAGGTTGGATTCAAATGTGAATGAGGGACCAACTGCTGCCATCAGACTCAAAGCACCAGAGCGAGGCCAGGGATTAGGGTGGCGGCAGCACACACAGGAGTGAGCCAACCTGTGACACAAGCACGAGGGTGTTCTTGAGAGGGAAGCAGCCTGGCAACCACCTGCCCATCAGCCAGGGAGGAGCCAGGAGGCCCGGGAGATGGGCTCAGGGGAGGAGACACAGGCACCTGCAGAGGCTCCGTTGGCCATCGCGCACACACCACAGCTATCTTGGGGAAGGCTGGGCTCACCTGCTCCACATGGGGTTCCTTGATGAAGGACATCCTGGCGATGGAGTGGGACACGATGCACAGTTCCTGCCCATTCACCTCACCCTTCTCCACCTCCACAACACCTGTGAGGGGTGGAACTCAGTTGTAGCCTCCCATTCTGACTCCAGAGAGCAGCTTCCTCCCCACAGGAGGCTGGCCTCTGAGTCTTCCTCTCTCAACAGGAGGCTGGACTCTGAGACCTCCAGCACAAGGCCCTTCTTTCCAGCACATGGCCTTCTGGGTTTCAAGTGTGTTACAGTACAGGATGGGTATCCTGAGGGGCTGGCCTCTGCAGAGGTGCCCTGGACCCAGCCCTCCTACCAGAAACCCCCGCTGGAGCACTGTGGGGTGGACATACCCACTGACTTCCACCCACTGCCATGCCCACCAAGGCCTGAACAGCTCCACTCTATGCTGGGTGCCTCCTGAACATCCAGGAAGGGAGCAGTTTTTGGGCAAATGGACAAGGTCAAGGTCATGCAAGTTTTTTGAGAGTAATTTCTTTTTCAGTACTGGAGACTCACCACCAGGGCTTAGGGCCTCACTAAGTTGCTGAGGCTGGCCTTGGACTTTGGATTCTTCTGCCTTAGCTTCCAGAGTCCTGGGGATTGCAGGTGTGCACCATGACCTGGCAGTCTGAGTGACTGAAGTAATGAGGGTGGTAAGGGTGGCTGATGAACGATTTCAGAAGGACCTCAAAGTGGGGCAAGCCAGACTTCCAGAAAAGGCCTTTGCTGCCAGACTGTCCTCCTCAGGAGCCCTGCTCCTCAGGAGGCAGCTGCAGCCCACACACACACCATGCATCCATAGTCCCTGAGCAAGCACATCTGGGAGGTTGTCTGAGAGGTCCGTGCCCCTGCTCCACTGGGTGTGGGCAGTACCTGTGTTCTGGATGCTGACAAAGGCCACCTTGTTGGTGTCAGGCTTGAGTTGGATGAAGTCACACTGTCTGTGCAGGGGTCTGCGCGTGTCCAGGTGGAAGGAGTTGAACTTGCAGGAATCAAGACCTGGGGCAGGCACTGGTCTCACCAGTGCCCATGCCCAGGTGCAAAGGCACCCAGCAGCAGCCCGACACACAAGTGGCCTTGTGCCCTGCTGTCTGTGCCCCTCCAGGCCCTGGGGTTCTGGTTGGCTATCACTGTCCCCAGGCCTGTTGTTCCCCACCTTCCACCCACTGGACGGACTTCCTTCTGTTGAGCCCAAGTCCAGCTGGTTTGTGTGGTGGAGACAGGGCAGAGCAGGCACGGGTCCCTGGCCGGCATGCACCCTGTGGCAGATGCAGGAAGAGAGACACAACTCCGCTGAGTGAGCACCCAGATCGAAGCCCTTTCCCTGCACGGCTCAGGATGCCATGCTGTCTGCGGCCTGTCTACAGCTCTCACGGCAAACTTTGGACAGGTCAGGCGTCACTGGCCATGCCTGGCCTGGGGCATCTGCATGCAGGACTCACACTGCGGAGTCCAGGGCACACATGTGCCTACCTGTGCTGGCACCAGACCCCACTCCGCTGCTCTCCCATGCCAGTTACAAGATGGACTTTCTGATCCTCTGGTGCAGGCCACAGTTCAAAGAGGCTGACAACACTATTCTGCATCATCTCTACCACCCAGAATCCCACTGCTATGGGTTGGACTGACAGCTGGCCCCTCATCAGTCCATCACTGCTATGGGGACTGTGAGAAGATGGGCATGGCTGCCATGGGGATACATCTTCCCTGTGCCCCCTGCCCTTCCCTGTTTCCTGACCCCACCATGAACTCCCTCTATGGAAGCCTTCCCCATGACACGCTGCCTCACCTCGGGTCCAGAGCAATGGAGAAGGCCCTCTGTGGACTGAGACCTCAGGGAATTGAACCCCTCAGACTTTGCCTCCTCTCAGCTGCCCTCAGGTCTTCCAGTCAGAGTGAAGCAAAGTTGACTCAAACACTCCTTAGGGTCACATTCCCTTGTCTGCTCATTCAAGAACGCCACATTTGGGCACAGCACTGGTGCCTGTGTCCAGAAGCCTGGGAGGCTGCGGTAGAAGGATCCCTGAGCCTGGTTGTGAAACAGTGATTTTAAATAAGATCTTCTAAATCACTCTGAGACTGGAGGTGTTATAAACACAAGTGGATCTTCTAAAATCTGAAACTCAAAATAGCATCATGTCAGGGCTCAGAAATGCTTAGCCTATGGAGTATTCCAGATTAAGTTGTGCAACCGGCAGTCTGTGCACATATCCTAATCCAACACTGTGCAGCCTGGAACAGGTCTGGTCCTGAGTCCCAGGCTGACTCGCTGCCTCCATCACACAGCAGAGGCTGGAGGAGCACAGGGCCCTCTCATTCCAGAGGCCTGGGAGCCTCTGCCTCCTCCAGAACAGCAGGGCTCTCCTAGTGAGTGTGCTGTGGGACCCAGCTGAGGACCTCACTGTGGCGAAGACTCTAAGACCACAACTCTAACAGAATCTTCGATTCCCAACCAGCTCAGGGCAAACCAGGAGGAAAGCCACACCCCT
This sequence comes from Sciurus carolinensis, assembly GCF_902686445.1. NCBI lineage: Eukaryota > Metazoa > Chordata > Mammalia > Rodentia > Sciuridae > Sciurus > Sciurus carolinensis. Next base: position 1,018,470 of record NW_025920158.1, on the reverse strand, counting down.
TGTTCTCAGTGACACTGGGGTGACTAACTTCCACACGGGAATTCAGCTTGAGATCAGATGAAAACAAGCATGTACTTGCTCCACGCTTGGTTCACAGCGACGACCCTGGGGTCTGCCTAACACCTTCACACACATAATGGACTCAGAAAGATCATGCCACCACTCCTGCCTCAGATGGCCTGCAGGTTCCTGCTGGATCCTCTCTGTTCTGGATCAGCCTAGAACTGGAAGCCCACCGTGGGGGATTATGGGAAGTTGAGCATGGGCTGGTCCATGTGGGAGATGTGCACCTCCTCCAGGTACTGGAAGGGCTGCAAGGTCGGGCAGGTCCCAGCTCCCAGAGGGTCAGACAGCCAGGTGCCCAGGACAGCAGCTCCACCACTGGGTTCATCTTGGGAGGCTCTGAGGACAGAAGGACAGCAGTCAGCAACCTCCTCCTGTGCACCTTGCTGGTCTTCCTGTGGAGAGGCACACACTGTCAGAGCACACCTCAGACGGGCACCACTGGCACCAGCAGCACCACGTGGTCAGAACATCACGAGTGACCACAGAAACACAACCCAGAGGAGCCAGGGGAGCAGGGCGAACAACAGCTTCTGCATGGGGTTAGAGACCTGGAGATGGAGAGCGGGGCTGTAGGGCTCAGGGTCTTCCCCAGCTGTGTGTGGTAAGCCAGTGACGCAGCTGGGCTGAGAGGCTTGGAGGTGGGCAGCGGTGGGATGGTGGGTGGTGGGGACTGAGTGTTGCTGAGTGACTTCATGTGACACGAGGTCATCAGGGTGAAGAACCTCTGCATCCCCCACCTTGGACTGCCCATCAGGGCTGCTTCTTGTGGGCCAGGGCTCTTCCCAGTGCCTGTGTCTAGAGGCTGGAAAAGAACACTAGGGATGGCAGGAGTGCAGGGGGCTCTGCCCACCCTCCAGGCCATCTGTTAGGAGCCTGGGCAACAGGCGCAGAAGCCCTGGGCACCAACCACAAGACAGTGGAGGTGGAGGGGGCAGTCTGGCCAGATGGCAGGAGGGGCAGTGGGGGAAGGGCCAGGCTCAGGACCCCCAGGTCAGAGCAGTTGGACATGGGATGGAGGGCTCTGAGGGTCTTGGTCTGAGCTACTGGAAGAAGAGCTGCCATGTTGACCTGAAGAAACAGACCAAGGACCAGCTGGAGACCCAGTGCTGGAGGCCCTAATGCAAAGGCCAGCACCTGAGCACCTTCCTCCTGGTTTTTCAGGTTGACTGACAGCTGCTCAGCACTGAGAAGGGGTATTCCCCTCACATCTGGGCCTTCCAGACTCTGGCCCCATGGCAGGCAGGCTTCTGTCACAGCCTGGCCTGCCTCCACACCAAGCAGGGCCAACTCACGAGGCCCTTGCCTGAACAGGCTGAGGTCGAAGCCCTGCCTGTGGCTCTCACCAGCTGACCTGGTCCTTGGGCAGTGCTGCAGCCCAGGTGTGGGCCAACGCAGCAGCCTGGGCAGAGAGGAGTGGACGGGGGCTAGTCTGCCAGTGATTCAGTCAGGGGACTAGAATCTGATCTGCTGCCCCTCACAGAGTGGTAACCTGCAGCCTTGACTCCCAACACACACCTGAGTCTTCCAGGGAGAGCAGGATAGGTGCCCTGCTGTGGCCCTTCACAGAGGCCAGCATGAGCCGGCAGCACCAGGGGTCAGTGCACCCAGGCACTTGGCTGGAGGGCAGGGAGCCTGCCCTGGAGGCTCAGGAAGTGCTTGTCCAGCCCTGCCCACACACTGAAGGCTGCAACTCATGTGAAAGCTGTCCTGTTGGCCAGCAGGCTCCCCAGGAGGTCCTGGGTGTCCCTCTACTCAGCAGACCCGGGCCTGAGATGAGCCATGCCTGCCCCCTGGTGGGGAGATGTGCAGTAGCAGCAGCAGAGCTGGATGCCACTCAGGAGACAGGGCCGGGGTTGCAGGCCAGGAGGGACCACACCACTCACTAAAGGGACATCTGAACCCATGCCTTGGTGGGCATGACTCCACCTTCCCCAGACCTGAGGCCACCCTCCCTAGTAAGCAGCCCACCCAGCTGTCCTCATCTCTGTCCTCTGATCCAACACTAGGCCATGCTGCAGCTGGCCGGAGGCCTGAGGGAGACTTGTTCCCAAAGCCTGGAAGGCAGTCCTCAGAGACAGGAAGAGGAAGACAGAGCCTGAGACACACTGGCATCTAAAAACAGTCCACAAGTCAGAGTTGGAGAGAAACAGAAGAGAGGCAGTGACCTTGCTCCTCTGTCCCTCAGTCTGTCTGTGGTCATCCTAGGGACATGACTAAGTAGGTCAGAATGATCTCCACCTCTTCTGGAATTAACAAGAAGAATGCTATGACAAAAGCTTTTCCCTGAGCTTGATTTCCAGGCAAAATAGGTCACAGATAGAATCCACAGCCACCAGAACATGGGGGCTGTGGGAGGCAGGGGGGAGAGCCAGGGTGTGACTGGAAGACGGAGGGAATCAGGCCAGGGTTGCTGGAGGCAGATAAGTGGCCCCTGTTCACCAGAGGAGTGAAGAGTGGGCAGGCAGTGGAGAACAGCCCCTGTGGCCCTCTAGGCTGCCAAGAAGTGAGGCTGGGTAGGCTCCACATCTCCTGAGTTGCAGGGCAGGCCAGCATCTCACCAGGCAGCATGCCTGACCCTCAGCAACCCACTAGTCCCAGACGCGTGCTATCCTTGGCACTCAGAGCAAAGGGTGCGTCCACCCCTAGTTTATCTATTCATTCTGAGACAGGGCTTCAGCCTCCTGAGTTGCTGGGACTGCAGGTGCACATGCTGAGTCCAGCCACTTCTGTGAAGAAAGACCAATCACCCAAGTGCAAGAACTCAGGGAAGAAAAGGTAGGCCACAGGCTGGTGGAAGCTGGGGAAGGAGGAAACCAGCAGGAATGCCACCCACAGGGGTCACGGGGCAGCTCCCAAGACACTCAGAAGCAGAACTGAGAACAGCAGGCAGACCACCACTGCTTTGGGATGAGAACCACACCTCCTCTCAGAGCCAGGAGCTAGCTCTCATTACTGCTGTGGGCAATCGCCCTCCTGACTGATGAGAGGTGAGTGGACACGGTGTCCAGACGACACAGCCAGGAACCAGCTGCTGGGCCAGCACACAGACCTGAGCACACACCACACAGGCCTGGCCACACTGAGGGACTGCGGGGGCTTCTCCACACAGAAGCCTCGAGGCAGAGGCCAGGCACAGGCATCAGGAAAGTGGTGGTCCCTGAGGCGTGCTGAGTGCTAGAGGAATTCCCAGCACCCCAGTGACCTAGACCATGGCCAGAGACCATGCTGGAGACAGGGCTCAAGTCAAACATGACCGGAACCTGCTCTCATGAGAACAAGGCTGAGGGTCAGTGGCCAGGACCCAGGGAGTGGGGGCAGGCAGGGAACCAGAGACCCAGACTCAGGTGTCCCTGCCCAGCGTGCTCTTGGTGTCCACATCGAGGCCATGAGGAGCAGAGACTGGGAGGGCTTGATGGTGCCTGCAAGTGGTCCAGGGCCTGTGCCTCCTGGAGGACCTGCTGGACTTCAGTGGGCGCACAGGCGCACCTTACCCACCTGCCTTGTCCAGTGCCGACCATGTCCAGGCACTCCTCACACTGTCCCCGACACAGGCCTGAGCACCTTGCCTTGTCTCTCCTGAGCTTTCCCACCTCTCCTTCCATCAGCCCTGTGCAGGGGGCTTCCTCCTGCCTGCCCCTGGGCTTCCCTGACCATGTGACATCAGAAGCAGCTCCCCTTGCTCTGACAACTCTGTCCTGCCGGTCCTGGGCTTCCAATTACAGCCTCTTCCCACCTGAGCCCCCAGGCACAGTTCCTGTCATCAAGACTTCACTTAGACTGGTCACCCAGTGTCACAGAACTTAAATGGGACAGAGCGCAATCCTACTCTCACCCGGGGGCAGTACACTGCCCTGCCTGATTTCCACCAGCCCCGTGGGTCAGCTGGGCACTAAGCAGCTTGTGGTCCTGGGCAGCCTGGCTTCTGAGAGTCCCGCCCAGCTGAGGTCTCACCCTCAGCCCCCACCATGCCCACAAGACCCCAAGGCCTTGTCACACAGTTCCCTTCCCTCCAAGGCCCCCCACTCTCCTCCTCTGCATCCCCAACCCCTGCAGGCTCCTGCATCTCTTCTGTCTCCCTGCCATACTCCGTGTGCTTGCGGATTCCTCTAGTGAGCCTCTGCTAGCAGTTAGGAGGGCTGCAGCAGAAACTCCTGGGTCAGCATCTGATCTCAGGCCACACTGCAGCCAGTGGGCACCACTGGCCCTGACTGTGGAGCTTCAGGCCTGCCTCACCCGCCCATGTCATGAGACCAAACTCCTTGGGCTGGTGGACAGGATAGCCAGGGACAAGGGTACGTGACTCACATCACAACAGGAGGAGCTATTTTTTTTTTTTTTTGTGGTGCTGGGAATTGAACCCAGGGCCCTGTGCTTGAGAGGCAAGCACTCTGCCAACTGAGCTATACCCCCAACCCAAGAGGAGCTCTTTTAGTTTGGAAAAATCTTTAGAAATTGGGGCATTTTATCCCAAAACCAATATTTCTGGCTTTTCCTGACAATCAGAAGACTGGAGCAGCAAGTGGCCTCCTGTGGTCATGGCCCTGGCACCCTGGTTGCTGGGCCACTCAGGTCCTGGATGGAGACCTGCAGCCTGGACACCTAGTGGCCCTTAGTGTAAGGTGGGAGACTTACTTTGGTCATGTATGACTTGAGCCCTGTCTCCAGCAGGGTCTCGGGCCATGGTCTAGGTCACTGGGGAGCTGGGAATTCTTCTGGCACTCAACACGCCTCAGGGACCACCACTTTCCTGATGCCTGTGCCTGGCCTCTGTTTCCTCGTGTGGGGTTGAGATGAGTAGAGCAGCTTCACCTACCTGAAGTGGCAGTTTGATGGCATCTGGTACACTGGTGTGGTGACCCCCGCTTGGCCCACCCCGCCAAGCCACTGACCTGTTCTGGCTGCAGGCGCTGTTCTGGACGCTGCACACATGGTCTTGCCCAGTGCACGTACTGTGCATCTGGCTCCTTCCACTGGCTCTTCTGAGGCCTCCACTGTTCATGTGTTTCTCTCAGTGCTGGGGTGGAGCCTGGGCTCTGATGGCTTTTGAACAGCTGCTCTGACTGGGCCAGGTCCCAGCCTGTGTGTGAGTCTTGAGAGGGTTCTTCTTCAATTTGTGAACTGACTTGGTGTGCTCAGGAAAGCGGTTGGCCCAGGGCTCAGGAGCACTTGTCTGGGGCCATGGTCTGTCTCCCCCGAGATGGCCCCAGCTCTGTTCTACCACTCAGTTGATCAGTTGTCTGGGAAAGGTTCTTTCCGTGGGCCTTGGCTCCTTTATGAACGGATGACGGGGCTGTCCTACTGCAGAGGTACAGGTGTGCCCAGGGAGCCCTTGCTGTCCCTTCGTGTAGCCCCAGGTCTGCTGGACCCTGTGCCGAGGTGCCTTCCTTGGGCCTCCTCTGTCCTTGGGCTGGGCATCTCGTCTGCCCTAGGGTGGGTGGGACTGACCCACACGAGATGTGGCAGGATCCCACCAGGCCATTGGCTGACCAAGAGCCATTTGGATGAGGGCCTGCAGGAGGTATCTGGCTCCTGTCACTACCTGGGCATCTCCCACTGCCAGTGCCTGACCAGCACCTCTCTCTACAGGCATAATGTGGGGCAAGGTGGTATCCCTGTATGCAGTGGCTGCAGGACTGGCAGTGGACCGTGTGTGGCAGGCACAGCCCACCATGGTGCATGCCCTGGTGTACTGCCTGGGGAGTTTGTGCGCAGGACCCTGGCAGCCTGACTGAGGAGGTGTGGTGGATGGGTGAGCCCTGGGTGCAGGGCTGTGGGTGTGACTTGGGGTGCTGGGAGCCACACTGGCCTCTCGTCTGCACCTCCCAGAGCAAAGGCTATGATCTAGTCCAGCATAGGAAGTTCTCCACATCAAGGGCCCAGAGAAGCAGCAGGTTGAAGAGGCAGAGATCAGTGGCCTGGCTCCAGGAAGAGATGGCCCATCAGGGCAGGAACAGAGGCAGCAGCAGTGGAACAAGCAACGTGAGCCCAAGGCAAGGAAAACTAGGGATATCTTCAGGACCCCAAAGTGGACATGAACAGGTGCAAAGAAAAATGTGTCTTGGTGGCAAAGTTAGACACTCCCCAAAAAAGCCACAAATCAAATGTAACTCTTATAAAAGCAGCAGAATGCCTTCCCCTGAATCTAAACAGGCTAACTCAAGGTCACGAGAGAGAGAGGAGTAAAAATAGCCAGGAACACCCTGAAATGGAGAAGGGTGAGTGTGGAGCCCACTGGAGGGCTGGACACCCTAACAATGGCACCTGAGGGGGAGGGGGAGGGGAAGTCTGGGACAGCCAGGAGGGCACGCTGGCAGGAGAGAAGAGGGCCTGTCCTGTGGAGCACGGGGCCTGCTTGTGCATTGTAAGACAGCCCAGGAGGCTGCAGGCCACTCCCCTCCCAGGCTCTGCTCTGTGAGCAGGCAGAAGCCTGGGGTGCCCAGGGGTGGGGCCTGGCAAGCACTCCCAGGTGCTGGCAGCAGAGTTGGATACAGCCCCAGCCCCCAAGTCCCCCAACATGGGTCCTGTGCCAGCTCAGGTCCTTGCCACAGGCCACACCCACTCCAGGGCTAGACACAGACCTGTGGTATCCCCTGAGCTGAGGTGTCCCCATGCCCTGGGGCTGCAGCTACCTGAGCCTGTTGCCCATCACTGTCAGGTATGCTCCCAGGGGAGGCTTCTGGAAAATGGCTCTCCTGGTAGGTGATGCCAAGGCTCAGCAGTCCTGGGGGCCATCTCTTCACCTGAATCCACTCGCAGGCAGTCAGCAGCAAGTGGGGGAGGCAGAGATGACCCTGGGCTGGAGCTGGGTGGCCAGGAGGAGTCACCAGAAATGAAAGCAAGCTGTCTTGGGGTAATGAATAGAACAGACACGGTGCTGGCGGTTACCACCGCCTGGCTCCTGGGGCTCCTGATTTGGGGAAGAGGCCTAGACTCTTACTCCTAAAGGTGATGGAAATGACCTTCTTTCTTTTCTCTTTTTGGAGACAAGGTCTCACTACATTGTGGGGGGTGTGGGAGTGGGGCTCAGGCAGTCCTCCTGCCGCAGCCTCGAGTGGCTGGGACCCCAGGTGTGGTCACTGTGCCCAGTGCTGCGACCCTTTGCATTCCATCTTTTGTCTGCAACACTGTAGCCCACCCTATTGAAGACTGATGGCTACTTTAGATCTTGTTAAAAAACTGCAGGAAGAAAAAGAGGAACTTGCCTATTACATGAATTTTCTCTTGCAGGGCAAGGGGTGGACCCAGCGGGAGCTTCCCTGCTGAGCTCCACCCCAGCCCAAGACTAAGTTTTTCAGGAAAAGATTGTGGGAGAAAATCAGCAAAAGCAGATAGAAACACATGCCTTCGAAACAAGAGGTAACAGGTAACATTCTCAGCCATAAAAATAAAGGCCTTTTATTTGGTTTTTCTACTTCACTCCAGGAGCATTTGCACAGGGCCACCTGTCAACTGCAGCCTCGCAGGGCCCAGGCTCTGGAGTGCTGACTACAGCATCACCTTCTTGTAGGTTACGTGAAGATGCTGCATCAAAGACTGCGTGTTGGTTGCCATGGACACCGTCTGTTCAAGTTGGCCTTCAGAATTCAGCCTGAATTTTCAGGTAATCTGAGGAGAGAACAAGACAGATTGCCTTGTTTGAAGGGTCAGGACTGTAATTTCTTGTTATCATTTGATTTTTTCAACTATAAGCATATTAATATTCTCACTGCATTTCACTTTAGAAAAGGGAAAGAGAACAGGTTAAAAAAAATGGGAGTAGACCAACAGTTGCCTTGGTTCTTCCCCACCAAGACCCCAAGTCTGGCACTGGGAGTCACCATGTCAGGATGCTGCTGCCTCAGGTCCTGACTGGGACCAAGTTGCCCGTGTGGAATCCAGCACTACCCTCCAGGTCCACGCGGCGGCGCAGTCCACAGCCTGACCCGGGGCCTGATGGGCGCCATGCCATCGACATCCTGCTGCCAGCACTTGGGACCTGTGGAACCCAGAGGCCTGGAGGGCAGCAGGAGGAAGCAAGGATCAGTCAGCTTAGCACCTGCAACAGCAGAAATACCCTCCCGTTGTGCTCCTCCAGGCTGAGTGCAGTGGCACATACCTGTAATCCCACTGGCCCAGGAGGCTGAAGCAGGAGAATTACAAGATCAAAGCCAACCTCAGCAACTTAGCAAGGCACTTAGCCACTCGGCAAGACTCTGTCTCTAAATAAATACAAAATAGGGCTGGAGATGTGACTTGTGGTTAAGTGCCCCTGAGTTCAATCTCTGGTACAAAAATAAAAATAAAAATAATTTACTTGGACAAATGCGTACATTAGCATCAGGTGTATTGACCATGTATAAGCAGGGGTAACAACTGGTATGACAGAATTGTTTCACATAGTTGCTCTCATTCTAATCATCAATGTCACCATTATCATCTTCATTATTATTTCTGATTCCTTTGAGTAGAAAAGCACTTTTCTTAACATTTCCTAATTATTTTAGCATAACAAAAGTTCTGCAATATTGGCTGTATTATTCTTATTGACTATATTTAGAATCAGTGCACAGACATTTCACTCTGTACAATTTTTTTTTCTTTTTGTGGTGCTGGGAATTGAAGCCAGGACCTTTTTCATTCAAGGCAAATACTCTACCAGCTGAGCTATATCCCCAGTTGTCACTTTGTACACAATCTTTAACATACCAGAAATATAAAAAGCCTTATACTGTGATTCTTTTTTAGTTATTCCTGTGACTTTCCAGCTTTGAATTTGGAGGCAAATATTTCTTAATTAAAATATAAAGTACTGGTGTCCTTGAATGCTGTTGTTACTTAGGTCCTGCTAATTCACATACTCAAATTTTCCTTCTTTCACAGCACATTAAAAATTTATTAGAAAAACTAGACTTTCATGACCAAAGATGTTTCAGAGTACACATGATTCTAATAGCAGTGATCCAGTAGTGGTGTTCTTCAGGAAACAATTCTAAAAAGCACAAGAATAGAAGTCATTTAAAATATTCAAGACATTAAATGCATGACTCTGGCTTCAATTGCCATTTAATATTTTTTGTATTGTAGGATATAAAAAAAATAAACCCCACCTATGGAATGTTAAGCTAACACCCAAAAGATTGTAAGCCTCCCATAATTCAATATCCCACTATTTTCTGTATGTATCCCAAAATAAAAAAGTAAATAATTTCACTTCTAAAAATAATCACTTATAGTTAAAAAAGGGTATTAGCTGGGAGTCTCTCCTTTTTAAAAATGTTTTTAAAATACACAAAAACTTGCATTTACGTAATAGTTGATAAAAATATTCCTCCAGATTGTACAAGAAGGGAGACAGGATCACTGTTAAGACATGGTGTATGAATAATTAATCTGATTTGGCTTCTTTCTATTCTGTTTCATCAGAGGCTGGACTCTCCTCATGTTTTCTTTCTACATTTTCTGCAGTTAAATCTTTAGTTTCTAGTTTAGCCACTTCAATCTGTTTTCCCTTTTCTCCCCTTTTCCCTTTTATTTGAACATTTTTATCCCAAGATTTACCCTTGTCTGCCATCTTCCTGGGTTTGGCATTTGTCTTTGTAGGAGAAGGCTTAAGCAGACAGCCTGGGGGACCTCCTCTTGGCTCTTCCTTTACCTTGCCTTCTGCTGAGCTGACCTTCCTGATGGGAATCCCAGCTGAGCACAGATTGCATGTGGGTACTCCAGGCCACAGCTGGCTGGAAACTTTTGAAGCTGTGCTGCCTGTCTGTTGCTGCTGCTCTTGCCTCCTGAGCTGCTGCAACCCTCTAAGTAGTCACTTATTTTAATGCAGTTTTTAACATAACTAGAGAAATGGTTGTGTCCAGACCTCTGTGTAGGTGTTGTGCCCAAGCCCAGAATCACCACCAAAGAGACCACCAGGGATACCAAGCAGTATGCAACCACAGAAAGAGCCAGTTTATTCAAGAAGCTGCTCAGGCATTCGACACAGACCAGTTTAGCAGACAATGCCAAATACCCCGATCACAAATTTACAAGCTGTTTTATACACTTCAGACAAAGGGACACAGTTTCTCTTTTACAATTGGAGGGTTTATGTCCTTGTTTGCATATCAGGCCATAAAAGTTTCAGTTGCATAATTTTAGTCACCATAGTAACCACTGGGGTATAGGAGGTCAGCAGTGAGGTCAGCTTGACCATAGTCAGGAGATCCCCCATTACCCCTAGCAACAGCCTAAATTAGCTGCCAGGGTTATCCTGTTATCTAGCTAGGCTGACTTCAGCTCATCTGCAGCTTTTCATTTTTAACCCCTTTTTAGCATCAGCAGCTCTGGCAACTTTTTAAGTTAACTCATTGGGGCCTTACAAAATAACTATGGGTGATTTCAATGTTTCTGAACTTGGTTATTTTAGAGAGATAAAATGAGACAGTAGTAATAAAGATTAAGGTCACTACCAGTTTTGCAGTTTTGAACATTCATGAATACCCTTTCCTATTGATCAGATCACATACATCTTGTATTCGAATACACATATCACAACATGGAAGTTTTTGCCATTATCCACCAATCTTGATATTATAGAATGTGTTAACTATGGAGGGCATTCATCACAAGAAACTTTCTTAAACCACAATATGGCAGATATATATCAAGAAACATATTTTAGGAATAGGATGTCAATATTTTATATTTATGAAATAAAGTAGAAAAGAATTATCCACTATTGATTATGGCTAATATCCTGTATGAGGGGTAAGTATTTTCAAAACCAGGATCAAACGTGTTTTCCAACTCTCTTACCTCTTTATACCTTTTGACCAATTCCAGTCTATAAATTTGCATCATAATTTTAAGTTACTATATTTTGTTTCATATGATAATTATGCTAAAATATGACCTATCCCTTAATATGGACATGTAGAAGCTACACCCATTATTCAGATACTATAAACAATGTCATTATAACCATCTTGATATATAAATAGTGATTCGTTTGTTCAAACTTGCCATATTTTGGAAGAATATTATGAGCTAAATGGTGTTTAAATTTTTAGTAGTTTTTATAAAAGAAAATACATTAATTTACTCTTATATTAGTTAATTTGCATCTTAAAAGATGCCCATTTTACTATATATTTTACAACACAGTTCTTTTCATTTATTAAATTATGAAAATAATAAAGACATTATTCTGAAAACTCTAAATAGACAAAGAAATTTAAAAAAAAATATTTTTCACTAGAGATAATCTGTAAATCTTTGTGACACTAAGGTTAGTTCTAGGTTCTAAAATCAATAAAATCCCAGGCATATTTCTAAGTTGCTAATTATCTAATAAGATAAAAATAACTTTTTTATTTTCCTAGTTTTATCTAATATATGACTTTTGTGAATGTATTGGTAATAAATTTATTGGGTTTTATTCACCATAAGTAGATGAACATTAAATCCAGTAAATTTGATCATTCTGCTGCACATTGTTTTTTGTTTTTTTCATTATAATTGACTGATTTGACTGATTTTGATTACTCCTTCTTTCCTTCCTTCCTTCCTTCCTTCCTTCCTTCCTTCCTTCCTTCCTATTTGATAGCCAGCACATTTAAAATCTCAAATTCTCTTTTCTTTCTTTCAAAGCAAAGTTTTTACTTTTAAAAAAGTTTTTGTGTATTTTTTTTAGAAAAATGGTGTCCACCTCAAAATTGTAAAATGATTCTTCACTTTTAAAACTTTTACATCTCTGGGGCTGGAGTTGTGGCTCAGTGGTAGAGTGCTTGCCTGGAATTCATGAGGCTCTGGGTTTGATACTCAGCACCACATATAAATAAATAAAATTTTAAAAATTACATATTAATTAGTATGTATTTCAACACATTTTTATGTTGATGCTCCCTCTGTATTTCTTTTTATGCCATGTATGTGCCCTATCTTTCCCTACATTTAGTAGCATTATTTTTTTCAACTGATAATATCACTTCTTCATGTATATTTTTACCATTTGTCAAAAGTAACACAAATTTGTTTTGAAGATTACAGACATAACAATTAATTGAGACAAGTTGGTACCTATTTCTATAATTCTGTTTGTATCTACTTAATAAATGCTTGGATTTTCCAAATACTCACTTAAAGTAATAACATATGATCAGGTTTGAAGAGTCAATGATCTTTCCAAGGCTAATATAAGACTACCATTTGAAGAGTGGCTGTTGGTCCATGTTTTAGGATAGTTTGTGGATATGGTTGTAGTTGTAACTAGAAGTATACTAAATTCTCCAGCCTTTGCAGACAGATAAGTGAAGCACCAAAATTATCTTAGTTATTTGTTGGACATCAGTTTGGAAGAAAAACATTAAAAAAAAACACCTAAAACTCCTCCCAGTCCAGTCTCCTTACGTAGGTTGTGAGCTAGGGTAACCCTAATCTAGCAGCACATAGGCTTGGTAGCTTCCTGGTCTCAAAGGAATTAAGTCATTTCATCACATGCACAGTGTTGAACAAAGATATAAATACAAATTATATAAACAGGACTCCTACAATAAGCAAGTGGTATTTCTGCCTCAGAACTATCCTGTACACACACACACTCAGCAGTTGAGTTAGCTACACAGTAGTCAGTTAGCTACACAGGTCACAGGCAGGCAAGCAGACAGGCAGGAAGAAAGGGCTCTCCACCAAAGCAGGCTCCTTGACTCTGCCTCAGGAGATTAGAAGTCTAGGTCCTTGAGCAGGAGCTACTCCAAGGGGCTTGGATATAGTTCCAATCAAATTCCTCAGAAGTGAGCATGGAAACACCACTAAAAGAGAGAGGGAATGCATAGACCATTTGCAAACAGGGATTACCTTCCAAATCTCTTATCTTAACAGTTTATATGTATGAATATTCTAATCCATATATAACTATATTTTCTGTATATAAAAATAAGGCTATCCTCTGACTTCAAACTCTTTGTTAAGGAAAACTGATGTCTTGGGAAGAAAGTGTGCTTTTGAGCTTGCAGTTTTATATTTCACTAGCACACCACTGCTTCCCAGGGGGTGAAATGGTTGGACATAAGAAATTGTGATCTGGAAATTGGGAAAGGTCAGGAAATATAAGCTCCAGGGTATCCCTGTGCTCAGGTTACTTAAGAGGAGAGAGCCAGTGCAGGAGATGATCTGAAGGTCTGTGGGTGGGGAGAGCCAAGGGAAGAATTCCAATTGATGTAAACAAAGGGGTATCTACTGGGAGATGGAACTGAATTCAGAAAGCCATAGAGCAGCAAGAATTCTCCCCAAACTGCAATTCAGCCATATTAAGCTAATCTGGCAATGGGACTGGCAAAAACCTATGCTGAAATTTCCCATTTGGCAATACATATTTCCAACCTTTTATGTTGTGATAAGCCTGTGAAATCTGCAGAACTCACCCAAATAATTCAGGTTTTATCAGATCCTTTAGTGACTCTTTTGGAAACTCAGGCAATTTAAATTCAAAAATATGGATTTCAACTTTTAATCAGGTTTCTTGAGTCCTCTTCTCTGTACCCTACCCCCCGGTCAATTCCTTTCCACCTCTTCAATCATTTTTCTCATTCCACAGTACTGAATTATGAATCTGAAGTTCTCATTTGCTAAAAATATCTGTCTCTTTCTAGCTTATAACTCGTACTTCAACCTCATTTTTGGATCATCCATCCTAGTTCACCACACCACAATTTCACAAAGGTAGAACTGGACTATCAGAGACTGTGTACAAGAGTCAATAAGGCCCTTATCTGTCCTCATTTGTTTCATGCTTCTGTGTGAACAAAGTAGGGCTTTTGTCTGCAGGTCGGCAAAAAGCTTTGACTTCCTTTCATAGTTATTCCAGATCCTTTCTAATAAAGTGATACTGTTGACTTACGCAATATTACAGGTTCTGAATTTCCTGAGTCAGTTCAAAGCAGCCATTGAGGAGTTACCTGAAAGACCCTTTTCAATTGCTTCTAGTTGATCAGAAGGGCTCTTTCCTTGACCTACTGTAACAAGAGAAAGAGAAGTACATAGTAAGTACAAAACTGGTCATTCCTTGGAGAGAGATGTGCCTGCAGTGGATCTGGGGACATATCCAGTGGAAGTACATTTG